>NW_008824806.1:4823360-4825308 GCF_000699105.1 Pygoscelis adeliae | reverse complement strand
CTTTTGCAGTCAGAAAGTTTTAGACTGTGGTCTAAGTTTAAACTGTTCAGATAAGCACACTCTTAATGCTTAAAGTATTCTCATTTATCTCCCCACCTCAGGACAGAAAAGCACAAGCATCTTCAAAACATAAAAGGCCACTCATTCCTTCAAGATAAAAAGACAACGATTTACCTAAGTTATACTTCAATGCCTAGCTACACAAAGGATAACCATTAACCAGAAATGGAGAGGAAAATTTGTGCAAATGCAAAATGCACTGCGCCTCAGTAATTTTCTGTTGTTATATAATCATAACTTTAATCCTAAATGCAACAATTCCAGGCACTTCACTTCTGTCAATCCTAAATACACACTTCTTCCATAAACTTCCATAAACTCACATAAATCGATCAAGACTAAAACAGCATAATATTTTTTTTAAAAACATGTATTTCCTTCTCCTCTAAACAACTTCTCTGTACAGTACTGGTCCTGCTTTACCATCCTGAAAAAACCCTACTTCTATCTACTATTTAACATACTGCTACCGTCAGATGAGTTAGAATTTTTAGTTGCTCTGTCAAGCAGCCTGTTCTTCCAATGTTTTCTTGTCCTGAAGAGTCAGAGCGCACCAATGATTTTTAACTAGTTTTTAATTTAAAAGCAATTGCTGGAAGATAGTTAGGAAATCCCCTTCCCCCCAATAACAATTTCCTTACTTTTCGTAAAGTTATTTGTTCAGCTCTCTTTCCGGCTCATCAGTATGTATCCTGACCATTCTTTTTTTCCACCACAAAGCAATTCATAATACTACAATCAAGCCAATTCCTTACAACTATGGAAATTACATCAGTTTCATCAATACCACGGAAGTACAGCCAATGATGCTGCATGTCCTATGACAAAACACATCAGAAATGGACATAGCACCTGTCAAGCTTAGAAGGAAAGCACCGAATTGTTGGCAGATTATTTAAAAAATAGGAATTAGGATTTAGCTTCTTTTTTGTATTTGATAAGACCTGCGGTATCACATTCAAACCAACACTGAGGCAGAAAGCCTGGAAATTTGAACACCACTTTGAGCACTTTCCAGATTTTCAGCAAGCCGTATCGGCACCGTAAGAATACGGTGCTAATAAAGTTATTTATAACCTTACCAACACCAAATCAACTCTGCCACACTGAGTGACAATTTTTACGAAAAAGGCAGGCCTACTTTCAAAAATCACTCTGCAGATATCTGCAATAACCAGTTCAAGTGTAAATGTAAATATAGCTGCAGATTGATAGCAAAGGCCATGACATTTTCCCTCATTTTGCCCTATAAAATCCTCAGTTAGTAAACTACATTTAGTTTGAAAGACTTCTAATAATCTCCATACAGCTTCAAGGCTCCAACAGCACCGTTACTTTCAGTAGTAGAGGCAAGGGCTACTGGACACATAACTACGTGTACGTAACAAGAAACGTTAAGACGACGAAGCAGTTCTCGTACTTCAGCAAGGAAGTTAAGCGAGCCCGCAGCCCTCCCGGCCGCGGGGCTCAGGGAACACAGGACCCGGGTCTGAGCCGCTCTGCTCCTGCCCGAAACCGCCGTGCGACGCGCTCGCTGCAGTCACTCCTCGGCAGGTATCAAGCCTAGCAACCCGAGTTTCAACTCCAGCGTATAGCACTTCGCTGGATGATGCCCTTGCTGTTTAATAACCTCCTAGCGATCACCAATCGACATGCTGCATGCCAGGGCACAGGGACCTCACCGCCCCCGCTCCCCTTCCTGAACAGGCTCGTGTGGAAAGCAGCGACACAACCTTGTTGACAGGGACAACACGCTGAGGGGCTTTATTTCACTGACACGGGCGAGTTCGCTGACTAAACTTAAGGACAGGGAGCGAAGAGGCAGCGCAGCCGGCGGGGAAGCTCCCCGCCCCCCCGGCCCCGCTCCCGGGGGGGCGGGCCCGCGCCG
>NW_008824806.1:4809104-4822714 GCF_000699105.1 Pygoscelis adeliae | reverse complement strand
GAGGGCGGCGCGGCGCCATCTTGCCGCGGCGCCGCTGCCGTTAACCGTTCAGGTGCCGGGACCCCCGCGCTCAAGTCTCTCTTCCTCTCAGCGCCTTCCTCTGCCCGGCCTCGAAGCTTACTCTGGTTTTATAGACGCTGCTGGGCGCGAATAAATATGCGTTAGGGGAGAGATCTAGCGGGCCCTCTGCCGTTGTCGTAAGAAACAAGCGTGTCATGGTCACGGTTTCACCCACCACAAAGGCTGGGGAACAGTAGTTCAAAACAATTGCAAATAACGTGATTAATCTACCCTGCGCCATGCAAATAAAGACCTTGTTTGAAAATGGAAAGCGAGAGGTGAATTATTAACTCTAAAGCCAACAGGATTTCCATGAACTGCATAACACGTGTTGGACTAGACCGGGCGCTTGAGGTCACAGCCTTGCGCTCCCTGGGTTTGTGTAGCTGTTCCCACGAGAGGCTTCTGGAAGGAGTCCCTGCTGCCGAGCCCACCTGTGTGAAGGACGGGTGCTGTTGTAGCCACCTGGCTCGCACGGAGCTCACACTGCCCCGCACGGAGCTCACGCTGCCCCGCCGGGCACAGGAGGACAGGCACCGGCGCTCGAGGAGCCCGCAAAAGTCAACAAGCCCCGGCCAGCCCGAGAACCAGGGTCTGAAATCTTGTCCTTCATGAAATGCTGAGGCTGGAAATGCTCTTAGTTACTGGCAGCATGATACTGGCCGTGATAAGGCTTGTCGGAAGCCATGTTAATGAAAAATAATTGTTCCTGTCTCAAAGTGCTCATAATTTATACAAGCGTAAACATGAATATAAGAAGCAGGGAGCTCAAGGAAACAGTGAAGCACTTGTTTGCAGAGGGAATTCACATGGGCATGAGGACAAAATACCTGGCCTGAATTTCAAGTACAAGATCTCCTTCACATTCAGTTCTCATGTTCTTACCATGCATTCAGAGGCCAGATTCAGTCAGCTTAATATTTAGCCACTCGTCCTGGGAAAACAAAGAGTGCTTTATTCTTTCTTTGGAAGGCCATAGTAGTCTTCCTCTATAACTCTAAGTTAATTGTACAGTTGTCTCAAAGAGCATTTCAGGCTTTGGATAGACTAGAGGTGCCCATTTCCATTGCCATTAGTGGTTCCAAATGCCTAAAATCCAGTAGGATTACTCCAAGTCTTGATATTTTCAGGCAGTGGAGCACTTTTTACAGGCTCTCATAATGCGGATGTAAGAAGCAGTTGGAAAAATAGGATGCAGAACAAAGAGCTCCAAAAAGAGCTGAAGAATTCCATCAGCAGGACTGCTGTTGCAGTCCATGCAAAGTTACATGACACCCTGAGACATATTCTGCTTCTCTCCTTCCAACTGTGTATAAGAGTTATATCCATCCATAAGATGCATTGCATGATATTTAAGGACAACAAATTGTCACGGCCTTGTTATCAGTCTTACCCAAATGAAGGCATTTGCAGCGTCAAGCATCATCTAACAACCAGCCAGGTTCTTCTTCCATCAGGCCCACTGAGAAGCTACCTAATGAATTGCTGGCACCAGTTGTGACAACACATACATTTTCTATTCAGGGTTTGACCCAAGATAACCTTGCTTAGTTTACAAGATCTCCCAGTTTTCTGCTTGAAGTCATTCAGCTGAAGGCATGATCATAGTATGACTGCAATACAGTTCAGCTAAGAATTGGCTTGTATTTTTGACGCATTGAGCAGCTACCCTCAAGTTTCTACCCACAGAGTCTTTCTGTATGTTTTTTTCTGTACTTTGTATCCAGTTTGTAACCCATCATTGGCCAGAATTTTAATATGTTCTTTTCCACATGCAAAGATCTGTGTATTTCAACTATTACATGTGATATTTTGGCACGGTGGCCACTGCCAGAAGGTCAACCCAACTGCAGCAAAATCCAGTCTTTAAATATTTGAGTCCTTGAACTAGCCAAGTCAGAGGGGAAAGGTTGTTTAATGAAAAACGTTAGCAGTGTTGATATAGGAAGTAGTGGCTCATTACGTATCTGCTGTTGGGAGTTATCTGGGACCATCTGCTGTTTGGGCATGAGAAGCTGTATTTTGTTGCTTTCCATAGCTTATCTGCTATGAGACATGCTACGGAGCGACCCTGCGTCAGAGTCAGAATCCAATCTGCAGTTTCATAACCATTCACCAATCTTTTTCCTGAAGCGATTTTCTTAGAACAAGACACATCCCTGTCTATATTCCCACAGCTGGAGTTTCACTTTTTTCCCCAAGAGATAATTAGCAGGTGGGGGGAAAGGGAGGATTGTTTCAAAATAATGACTATCTCCAAGGAAAAAAAGCAGTTTCATTCATACAACAGCAAAAACCATTAGGATAGTTGTGCAGTGAATACAGGCTGGGAATTAAGAGTTACTGGAATTTTATTAGAAATGTCAGCACTGCTGATCTCTGCGGCTTTGCGCAAACTACTCCATTTTGTGCCTTAATTTTTCCATACATATACTAGAGTAATGTTTATCTACCTATAATGCATCTTATACATAATCATCACAGAGGGATTTTTGCTAATTTGATAATCAGGAAAGTTTATTCTGGCACTGTCAAGTATTAAAACTTTTATAGTGTGTCCAGCTCAGTTGTGCTTTAGTCCCTGAGTACTCATTGCTGCAACTACTCTGTCTCCTAGTGAGGTTGGTCTTTTTCTGAAGAACATTTTCACATGATCTAAAACTCCTCCTTTTTTGTAATGGATTTTTTTTCCCCACAAGACCCAACAAAAGGTCATTAAGAAGAAGACTCAGAAAATGGATAATAATTTTTTGTAGTGCTTTTTGCTGGCAGAACTTTGTTGTCTTTTCAGACTTTGCCACCTATGTCATTTACCCCCACCAACTCAGATATCCCCTCTTAACATAAATGGTCTATCAGTGAAGTGTGCTAAAAAGAGGTCAAGTAAGATCTTCTTTTTAGAGAGCAATACAAACACAGGAAAAAATCTGTCAACAAAATTATATCTCACATGAGAAGTAAATTATGGACATAGGTTAGGAAATATGAAAGAAGTCTAGAGAGAAGGGTGGAAACTTAATGTACTGTACCAAGCCGAGGTAAGTGAAACTGGAGAATACATTAACTAGCAATAAAGAAGAGGCAGGTGTTAAAATGATGATAATAACAATGCAATGCTCATAGCTGTATGAAACAGTTATGAGTAACTGCAATACTCATAACTATATGAAAACATCTGGTATCTATCTTCCGTTGTAAGCTTTTTGTCAGTGAGGCTCAAACTTCTTTAGACTTTGCAATATCATTCAAAAAAGACTAGATACTAAATATGTATGGTTTAATGGTTTAATTTCTTGAGTCTCCTGCAAGAATTATGTTGAGTTATAGTCTTCAATGTGATTTTCAATCATTCTTCATTTTTAAAAATGCCATCCCTGAGTACATCTTCTGTGAGGAGGCAAGTCAACAAAACTGATGATGAATTCAAAGTGCAATATTGCTGTTTTTTTGCACAATAAAATATTTTCAGGCCCTTTTGTAATATAAACAAGTTATTTTGTATTGGGTTTGTGACTTTTAGTTCATTGTTCCACTTAGCATGTGCGTTCATATTCATTCTTCTACTAAAGGCAATGCATCTCTTAGCAACAACTGATATTAACAAACTTTTAGTTCTAAATCTTTCAGAATTGCAGCTGTCATATATTTGCAAGGTATGAAAGTATTGGTTGGAAGTATAATCTAATTCTGTCTCACTCCGTTCTGTTTGGTAGCTGAAGTTAAAAATATCTGTTTACGCCCACAGGAGAAAAATCATGTAAAGATTCTTTCCTCTGCTTTATGTTCAACATCTAAGCAGCACATGAATTTTTGCATGGGATAATCTTCACATATGAAAAATGATCAGTATAAGAAGTTGCTGTATAAATACTAGCACCCTACGTGTTTCACTTAATTTTTGTTCCTTATCTCAATGTAAAATTTACAATGGTAGAGTTTATATTTATATTTACATTTTTTCCTGAGTTGTAGGCTCACTAAAGATTAGATTGACTCCTAGGTAAACTAAGGGCATTACTCAACATCAGCATGTCCTTGAATAATGCAAATACAAATCATGTTATGCAATACTACAGTACCTGAAAGTCGGGTTTGACTTCTCACTGGTACATTTCCATTATTTGTTTGCTTTGGATACTGTATTATATAGCACAGGAGCTGCTCCACCGTTAAAATCAATGGTGCTTTGCAGTGTCAGCCCGATTTTCCACACCTGCCATCTTTGAAATTTTTGAAAGAAATAATTCTTTTGAGATAGTTTTAGGTAGCATCTTATCCTGGGACCACACTTCAAGGAGGATTGGAGGGCAGAGGCACAGAAAGTTAGTTCAGTATTACAGGTTTTTAAAAACATGCTCAGATTACCTTAAAAATAAATTTCATAATATTCTTTGATTTTTGTTAAGACTTCTAGGAGTTCCCTGGTGTAATATTTTTATAGATCTTTCCCTGGCAGATATCTTGAATGTTTTTATCAAGGCAATACTTTTGTGACCGCCAGTGACAGTTATTTCCTGCCCATGGTCTGATCTCCATTTCTCAGTGTCAAGTTTTCTTCAGGATTTGTATCTTGAGCAAAATGCCACAACTAATACTTAAACCACTGCCTCTGTTGGAGCGCAGATACCTGAACCTCTGACACCTATTGTGTAAGAAAAGCAGCAAATGGTCTTTTCAACATCAACATCACTGAACTCAGTGCTATATGGGGCATTTCCCCATAAGTTTCACACATTTGGAAGTAAAGTAGCAGGGAGATTCCTAAATCTCTTCGATTCCAAGTTACTTTATCACAATCTTCATCCTGAAGTGCTGGAAGAAAGGTTTTGTAATCTCTTCTTTCCTCTTTTTTTTCTTGTTACATATCTGTAGCTATACTACATAACATTTAAAGATGGCTTTATACACAACAAGATGGTTTTAAGTGTTATAAAATAAGAGTGCAGCTGCCTTTGACTCCATCCTCAGCTGCTTCCTCAGCAGAGCTAAGTCAGACATGAGATGTGAGGGGAATAGGTGGGAGGAAATCAGTGGAGAAAATGCAGATGGAAAAACGATTATGAGAGCTCCAGAAGTCATGAACTGGGAAGAGAAGAGCACCTGCATGAGAGGGTCTCAGCACCTAAACATGAGTTTCCTGTACCTAAGAATGAAATTCCCAGTATCAGACAGAAAGTGGTTGGTGTTTTGTTTAGGTGTCAGAAAATAAGTTACCTCTAAAAATTGGTTTCATAATATGTAAGTTTCAGTCTACCATTTCTTTGTATTTTTTAGGTCCAGGGAGCAGAGGTGGAATCCCAAATTTAGAGTGGCCTGGGTTTTGTGCCTGAATTTACAATACGAGTTTTCAGTCATGCCAAACCCACGTGGAGATGGAAATCTCTGCTACAAGAATCATTAGCAATCAGAGTTGCCGTAAACAGTCCTATTGATTTTAATAAGTTGAAAATCTCAGCTCAGCAAGAGCATTTCTATTATGATAAAGTATGCAGATATATACATACATACAAGCTTTGTGCCTAAAATTAGATTGTGAGATCTCTAGATAGGATCTGAAGTCTCTCACTTCTGGAAAGCATCTCCACTCAGGAGAGAATTCAAATGTGTTAGATTTAAACATAAGGGTAAGTGCTTTTCTGATTTTAGGCAGTAAAAATGTGTTCTTCAAAAATGTTGAGCCTCCTGTAGGACCAACTGAATCAGTTAAGAGGTTCTGGGACCCCTAGTTTGAATTCCTATTTCTGAAAATCGTGGCTCATTTTGTAATTATAGTTGCACATGAAAAACATGAACCATAGCGTACATAGAAAAAGAAATGTATGGCTTATAAATGTATAGCTAATGGCTCTGAGACCAAACCTTCCATCACTGTAAGTCAAAATAAAGTCACGATCTTCAGTGGGCTTATACGGTTTTCGTGAGGTTGGGACTGGTTTTGAATTATTTGAAGTTTGAAAGAAGAAATGTTGTATTGTTTAATTGTTATTTGCTATTTAAACAATGCTATAATATAATGCACAATATAATGAAGGTGAAAAACCTTATGCAGAATGCTCTTCATGAACACAGATTTTTTTTATATATAAACACATGCAAGTGTTTATTTACATATACATGACAACAGAATACTGAAATCAAGATCAACTTTAGGAGCTAAGTATTGTTTTAACATTAGAAATGTTCTAAAATCAGCCAGTCTCTTTCAGGCAAGGGTTCAATGTTACATTTTTTAATAATTATCTTCCCTTGACATTGGTTTTTGCTTTAGTTACTGTTTTTACTATTAACTCTTACAATCCAATTGTCAAATGTGACAGCAGCATTTGGATCAAATTCAACTCTGATTTAATTCCAGTAACACCAACGTAGTCTACACGATCTTTTATATGTTAGTGTGCAGACGTAGATTTTTGATGTATTCACAAACTGTGTCCATCAATATATCAAATTGTATCTATTGATAGCACAGTTACAGCATCAAGGGAGTGATTTCTTATGTCATGCACCAAAGACCCTCTATAGTAGCATGATGAAATAAGAATACATTGTCAACTGGAATCCAAAATTTCCCATCCTTTTTTTGCTCAAATTTTATATTTTGAAGCAGACAACTTTAATTTGGCAGGCTCTCTACAAATTCAATTACCATTTGGAACTCCAGGAGGATTGCTCTACCTTGATGAGTAACAAGATGCACTGGAATGTGTTTGGGATTGTTTTTTCAGCCCTGGCAGATCGTAAAGAAAGGCACTTACACTGAAAATGCTCGATATTCCTGCAAAGTAACCCTACCTGCCCTACATTTGCATCAACTAGCAGAGCATTAACTAAACATGTTTTTCCTTTCCATTTTCAAATTATTATTGTTGTGAGATCCTGTAATTTACAAGTTATATGCACCAAAGCCACATTAAGAGTTGACAGAACTCACGGAGGGACATAAGGGTAAAAGCTGAGATTCCATCTGCCAGCCACTGAGTTCACATTTGGAATATCAGAACACAGGTATTGGGAAACCATCAACTGGTTAAAGAATCCAGCAATTTAATTGAAACAATATGAAATATATTCCTTTTTGGAAAATCTTACGAAAGCACATTTTCAAACACAGGCAGCTAAGAAAAAGTCCTGTAAATGATGTCTCTTAACACTATTACGTATAAAGTACTGTCAGCGTTTCTGTTGCCGGGATTTACGGTGGAGTACTAAATTAACTTCTAACTCAGCCTTAAGAATATATGCTGCTTTACAATCTAATGGCTTGTTTTGGCCTAAAAAACTTGCACAGGTATGCATTGATGTTCATGTCTTTGTTTAGAGCACCTGCACACAGAAATCTGTGTTCACATAACCAAGTAGCCATGCATTCTATAGAGACGTTTATAAGCAAAAAGAACCCTAGACAAGGGATTACCCAACCAGCTTGCACAAAGATGACTCCCATGCATACGGATATTTTTGTGGGCATTAGTCAGCTACTTGGTTATGATAACTTGATCCAAAGTCTGACTCTGGAGTTATTTTAGTGACCAGGATGCACTATTTTAGTTCTGTATTATAAATCCCTATAATATAATTGCTGACAGAACCTTTATCACAGCATTGCTAGCAGATCATTTATGATCATTATGCTCTGCTAGCAGATCATTTATTCATTCAACCCAGGAATAAATGCTTGATACATAAATTCTAATAATTGCAGTCCTGCCCAGTCAGGACGACGACCCCTTTCCGAATGACTGGAAGTTACATGACTCATTCCCTCCTTTGTATATTCCCAGCTGGCACATTCAGTTCCCTCCCAGTACTCCTATATTTCACAATCCATAACAATTATTCTCCTCTTTCCTTAAGTGAGATTGTTTGAAATGAAATGAGGAGAATTATCAATTAAAATAAGAACAGTTGATTGTCTGAGTGTTGCCCCTTGGATGAATGCAGAACTATCATCTTAATTGCAAGCAGCAGACTTTATGATAATATGCAAAGCACACCTTGTTAATAGAAATATTTCATGCTTCCAGTAAGATGGTTAAATTATATGTCCTGATGTGTGTGCAGAGCGCAAGCATACATTTAAATTGGAGTCTGTGATATGGACAAGCAAGACTAATAAAGCAATACCTGAGAATTAACAGAAAAAAGATAATAACGTTCACAGAACTACTGTGTCTTCTGATTTACTCTTTCCTTCTCACAGCTTGTTCCTGGCTTCTGGTGCCATGAGTTAAGATTGCTCATGGTGCCAATTCACTCTTTTTTTTTTCAGTGTGTCTCCATGGCAGATCTTGTTCTCACCTCCTTAGCCATGTTTGGCTCATGTCCTCAGTAGCCAAATTTTTAAAACTTTGCCCGAATATTGTTGTTGACCTTTTAGACCTCTAGCCCAACTTGAGTGAGCGGGTGTAATGGCTGGGTGAATCAGCCACATGATCAGCATCATAGTGTCCTGAAGGCACAGCCAGGAGTTGAGTGTTTCACTCTGGAAAAGAACTGGTGTTCTGGGAGGGAGGAACACCTTCCCATTTGTTTGCAATGACAGCTCAAACACTGTGATGCTAGAAGCCGCCTGTTTTAGGAAGTTAAGGAGTAGACTGATCCTGAGCCAGCTCTTTCTGTGCAACGAAGCCTGATTTCTGTGGGCTTTCAAGGAAGTAATTGATCAGATAATTCGGCACTGAGAAAGTGGGAGCACTGACAAGTCTTACTGGGTTAGAGGCAGTTGGAGGTGACAAGCAGTTTTGTAAGGGAGCCACTTGTATTTACAATTTTAGATCTTTAGTATCATTTTAGACAAACAGGCTTAAAAATTGTAACTTAAATTCAGGAGTGGCTTGACAACTGAATTTCTCTTGTGGGAAATGGATTTCCAGGTTGGGAACAGCTCTAACACTTAGGCAGTTTTCCCATTTACTAAGTATAGCTATACATTTTAATTTGCATAAAGAACATGGATATGTAAGTCCCCAATTACTTTAAAAGCAATATTTCAACTGATACAGTGAAGTAATTAGTTCAATGAGGAAATGACATTACATAGTGGAAAGCTTGGTTTGCCAAGGATCGATTTGTTGACATTGGAATTCAACTAGAAATGAAATGCACAGAACAAAAAGTAGACTATTTTAGTAAAAAGCCATCTCATCAATTTGGAATAAATGAAAAGCATGCCTGCTTCTCAGCCAGAGGGGCTAAGTAAGGGATTTCTCTGCAGTAGAAGACTTACAAATGACCATTTAAAACATGAGAAGAATAGAGCTGTTTATGATTAAAGCATGGGGAATCAACATGTTTCATTTGTTATTCCAGAAGTCGAATCATTATTCCTATAGCACTTTTTTCCTATATGTAAAATGAGGATACTATTACATATGCCACCTTTTCACAGAACTGATGCTTGATTCAGCAATATCTGTTAATATCTCCGAAATCCTCAAACAGGAAATTCAACAGGAAGGCAAATACCGTAACTTTGATTTACATCTGGATTTCCTTTGCTTGATTGTTGCAGTTGTTTATGTACTGTCATATAAATTCATAGCATCACCCCTACAAATAAAGCACAACAAGATTTTGTTCCAATAATTTTCGTGTCTAAACTGGAGATTATAATAATAACAAATCAAGTGATTAACAATGAAAAATTAGTGACCTACAAGGGAATGAAGAACATAGCTATGAGAGGTAACAAAACTGTTACTATTATACACATATTTTGTTAGTTCATCCAAGTAACAATGGGAAAGGACAAGGTGCTTTTTACAAGCAAGGAGGTTTTCTTTCTCAATACAAGATGGATGTGAAGGTTGCTGATGTAACAGGTAAATGTAGGATTATTTAAATTGTCCAAAGCACAATGACTTTCAGTTATTCTTGAAAATTATAGCGGTTTTAAATCTTTTTCTTAACACAAGAAAATTTTATTTTTGTGTTTTTCCTAGAATCCTATAAATAGCTACAGTAAATTGACAAGAACCATTAGTTCCTATTCTAATTAAAGAGAATAGTGATATCTAAGATCATTCATATCAGTGCTGGATAAACACTCAGAAATAAGCTAGTAAGGGTTCACTTTGTCCTCTAGAGATTGTGTAATCATGCCTGCCAGAAATAACTATTTAAAAAAAAAATCTTCTGAAAATTCAGCATAGGGACTATCTCCACAACTGAAATTCAGTCAATATAGGGGTAAAGAAAAGCTCTTTTAACAGCATATAGCTATGCTACACAACAGCTTCAAATAGAAAATGAAGATCTAACATTCAGAATTGCATTGGTAAAGGTTCATTTCTGTGGTAAGGATTAATCTTCATTCTTTTGGACATGAACCAAATTTTAACTGATGTGAGTTAGAAAAATCTGCCTATAGGAACACTTTCTATTCCAGCCTGGTATGCTTCAGGATTTCTTGCTCCTTCCTCCTAAGAAATCAATTGGGGTTGAAGATAGGATGCTGGAGACAGGACACTGCCTCATAGGAAGTAGAGGTCTCATCAGCTGTGGCCATGCTTATCTGTTTATCCAAAACTTGCATAGATTTTATGAATTCCAGTATGATAGGTCTTTTAAGGACCACACAATGAGCAATTGCCAGTAATTGAGAAGAATTCTCTGCTTAAACACAAAAGGGGCCCCAAAGTGGCTGTGTGCTGCCTTTCCATGTTTGCACTCCTGTGAATGATCTAGGTCAAATAGAGGACTAGCCCTGGCACACCTCAGCCCGCTGCTATATTCTGCTTTCACCCCCTTTTGCAGCTTTGACAAAATTGGCACAAAAGGATCTCAAGCTGACAGAGATCATTCATGCCTCGTTCATCGGTGGACACCAGTCTCTACCTCATGCTGCCATTGTAACCTGGACCAAACTGGGGCCAGTAGCGGGGCATCTGACTTCACCTGGGCTTCTGCTTCCACGTGGTCTCAGTGGCTTTCTTTGCATCAGCGGTCAGAGAGGGAGGGTTGCTTCTGGGTCTTTCACCCAGCCACCCACCTGTTCCTGATTTGTAAATTCTGAATTTATGCTGTTTTGAAGGAGAAAAAAGTGCAGATACTGATCACTTCTGCAATGAAGAAATGAAGAAATTCCGCTAAGTCTGAGTATACATTCAGGGGTATTTCAAAAAATTAGTGATGTAGCCTATTGAATCTGCATACCTGTAATAATGATAACAAGTCAGCAACCTATGTTGACATTAAGTGATTAACATCTTTAGTAATAATACAAAGCATTGTGAACTGTGGAAACAATCAGCAATTCAATATATTTTGTATTCTAGAGACTTGCCCCAGCTAGGTTAACAAGGAACAACTGCAAGGCAAAACAAAAAGGCTCCCCAAAATACCTGGGTGCAGCTAGTCCTATTGACAGACCAAGTCTGCCCACTGCTTGCAGAGGTCATTGAGAGACGTGTCAAAGCATTCTTGGGTGAATATTTGGAGTAGGAGAAAAATATGCTCTGGGTAGTCTATCATCCCACCTATGGCTTGGCTCCTGTAAGTTCTGGGGGGGACAATGAGCAGACAGGACAAGTTATGGGAGACATTTAGACTAGGCCAGTGTACTCCAGGGGCTGCACACACCTGTGGCAGGATATATCCGTTTTAATTATGGCATTTTTTAGCTCTCTGTTGACCTCAGGGACCTTCAGATCAGAACTGTGTTTGCTACTCGGTCTTACTGATGCACCTAAGCTTGTATTTATGAGTAATCCCTTGATTTTTAAAAATGCATCTTTCACTTCAGTGTAATTTTTATTTTTAATGTGGACTTCTGTCAGATCTATATGGTTGCCAGTGAAGAGTCCTTGCCAGCAGCTGAGTTATCACACTCTGTGCTATAATTCTGACATGGATATAAATTGTTTGCGCTTGTCTGCTTATAAGTACAATTCCTCTTTGAAAGACTCACTATGAAGAAAATCCAAAGATAACCAGATTTTTAAAGAAAGGCCTGGAACTCTGTAGGAAAATGTGAAATAAAAAGGTGACTGTGCTTCTGGAAAATACTTAAGACATTTAGCACCAAATGTTTTTGGCACTGCTAAACTCAACATTTATAGTATAGAATCAAACTGAAATTCAACTAATACACATAAGCGACAAATACAATGTATCAGTAATCTTTTATTCTATGCTGCCATCTTGTGACTGTAAATGTGACCTGCTGGCATATAGTAGCTAGAATACCAAGCCCTTTGAATATGACCTGTACAGCTCGGTGAGGACATTTTATTGAAATACTCTTTCTCTTCGTACCTAGTCAGTCCATACTGAACCAATAGCAGGGAAGGAACAGAGAAAATACTTTGGCAATATTTCTGCTAATGCAGTTATCAGTGAGGAGTCCCAAGCTTGGCCATTGTGGATAGGATGGTTACACAGTGAAGTCATTGTCCGTGAACATTTCTGAGAAGGAAACTTCTGTAAGCATCCGTTAAATCAATTCCTGCCTGTGGGTAAACAGATCCACCAAGTAGCCCTTCTTCAAAACTCCCTAGAGAAAATAGCAAGTTAGCTTTTCTGTCACTATGGGAAAGCAACATGAAGTAACAGCCAGCCCCTGAGTTCCCTCTCCTCTCTGTAACATAAAGCAACAGACATTTAGCTTGAGATGAAATTCAAGGTTGAGTAAGTAGATGTTATAGAGCATTATATCCTGCTGTTCCCGCAGCTTGGCTTTGAGGAGCCTGTTGAAGATGAGTGAATGAAAGCCAGTAGAGAAGGTGGCTCTTAGCTGCTACACATACAGTAAGATAGGCCATACCGTGCACTGTATTGCTAGCACAAAGCAGAACCCGTCTGGAAAGCCTCAAATTTTGGTGATGCTACTCAGGATGAAGTTTTGCACATGAAGGCACACTAGCTTTACAGTAATACATAGATGATAGAGTAGATGTTCATGGCTAACACTTCCAATGCACCATAGTGTAGAAACCAACTTTCAAAGCTGGAGGACATATTGAATAAAAATAACTCAAAAAGATCTGAGGGTGGAAGAACTGATTTGTTAAGGGCATAAATTGTCCAAGAATGAATTTAGAGAAAAGTTTCTAACCACTAAATCAGTGAGGTTCTGAAATGGCCATGTAGGATAGCAAAGGAAACCTGGCTAGTAATAGGATCAATCTTGTTAAAGTTGTTGAAAATGTTTTTAAGGCAGGTCGCTGGCCAGAATTTAGGAGATTGCCTGCAGTTAACGAGACACCAAATTTTGAAAGCTCGGGTAAGAATTATAGTTACATGAACAAATGGGAAGTGCTGTATCTTAACAAAATAACGTAAAAGAACGCCAACAACTTGAGAGATTTAGATGAGGCTTGAATTGGAAAAGGGGACAGCTTGAAGGACATAGAGCTACATGCACAGAGAGGGATCTGCTTCCTGTCAGGAAAGGAAATGGAAGAGAAATGGAAGACATGAGTAGAAAAGAGAGACCTCTTTTTACCCATGCTGAGTTGAAACTGGCAGATTCAAAGGTTAGTTCAAGACCATTGGACCTAAGTGTGCCTAAATTTATCTCTAACACTGATGAAGCCTGGCAGATTCACTCT
>NW_008824806.1:4795024-4809046 GCF_000699105.1 Pygoscelis adeliae | reverse complement strand
GAACAGCCAGTTGAAAGAATTTGCGGTGTGTAGCTCCAGTTTGGAAGTTTGCATAGGGAAGGCTGAGCAGTCCAGTTGAGACAACCCCACATTATTGAAATGCTTTAAGTATTTTCTATTTTAATTTGTTGTTCACCTTCAGTTTTGTTCAAATAGTACATGATCACTGTGAATTAAGAAATTATTTAGAAACTAGGTGCAGCTATTTGTTTAGCACACGCAGTGGGTCTGATACGTTGCACTCTGTGTGCAGAATAAAGTGCATGTTTTATGTACACAGATGATGCATGTATCACCCATATTTCATGATGCATACATTTACTAAATTTCAGTGAATGCAATGATACATTTCATGATGGATCTGAGAGCTGACATACTGTGCACATAGTGTACATTTACAGAGTGGCAGTTCTTTTTATGTTAGAAGGTATTTTCAGACAGCTTGAAGAAGGCAGTGGCAACTAGTTAAGTGAGTGGCAGAGATGGAGACTGCATTGGAGATTGACTGGTAAGGAGAGTCTTAGAAGGAGCCAGATGTTGCAATAACAGATATTTTGAAATTCTTGAGTTGTAGCACAGGAATATATCAGATTAGTGTAGGAGAGGAGTGGCATTTAGCAGATCTTTTGAATATTCCACTGGAGGTAGCAAAGTAAAAGTAAATACACTGCCATTTACAGGTGCTCAGAAAGAAAACAGCAGGGTGGAGACTGAAGAGGGATGTCGGAGATGGGAAATTAATCTCTTGAACCTGTTTGTGCCACGATGTTCCTGCTTTCTCAAGGTTTGCTTTGACAAATGCTGCCAGCATAACCTGCTTTCTCTGAACAGCGGCAAGCTAGTGGTGAAATACATGGCCTGTATACATCTACATCTACATCCTTTTCCAAATCTACTTTATGGTTAGAAGGCAAAACCATGTGGTAAGAAAACTGGGTTGGATGCCATTTAATAAGGCCTCATGGCCCTAAAACCTCTCCTTCACCCTGTACCGTTCCCCAGGGAGCTCTGCACACCTCCTGCATGCAAGTTGCAGCCATCTCCAGAATCCCAACTTCTCTACATCAGGGAACAGAAGTTCCCTGCATCTTTGGCAAAACAAGGCTGTGCTTTTGCCTGATGTGCTACACCTTGGGAGAACTAGGAACCTTCTACCTCTGCTACTTCCATAACAGCTTGAACTTGCAGTAGAAAAGCTGGCCTGTGTTTGACTTACTCAGTGTTACTGCTGCCTTTAGAAAAATAAATAAAATCATGTAGGGCTGATTTCTGGCTGTGGGACTTTGTGACTAATTCAGTCACCAACACAGGGCAGCCTTGGCAAAGTAATATGCCATTTATCAGCCATGAGGTTGCAAATAAATTGAGGGTTTTCTAATATATTACAATCTATTGTTAAAGTGGAGTGGTTAAGCTTATTCCAGTTTTTAAAGACCACAGACATTGATGATATTGCTTAATAGCTGGTTAAATACTCATAGTTAAGGCTGACAACATTCTGGTTAAAAGACCTGAGAATTCAGTCAGAATTATGTGATTGGGTCATACAGTCTTTTCTGTCCCACTGTTTCCATTCTCTTGGCTTAGCAAAATGAGTATCATTTGTTAAAATTATCTTTTCTCTCAAGTTTTCTGAAAGCTTGCAATGCTTGCAATACTGATCAGCAGCACATTTAACAGAGGAGTCTGCTCTACTGTTTATACCTCTCTCAAGTTAAAAACTTGGTAAGAGTTTCCATTTCTGCTTGTGTTTGCCTTTCTGTAAAGCTTACTTCCATAACCTGAAGTTTGCCTAAAGTCTTCTATTACTTCTTACTCCAACTCTTTCCTCCATAGCTCAGAGCTTTCATCCCCTTTTTATAAGTATAGCTAGTCAATATATTTCTTCCCCTTTCTAAAGTCATTTTTTAAAGTCAGTTATCACTTTCCTTTCTGCTTTGCTGCCTTAATGCTGCTTCATTTACGTTCTCTTTGCCATATCAGTTTGCAAGAGGCAAATAATGTTGTTGTTTTTTTTACTCCATACAATCAATCACACACTATCTCCTCTGCCCAGATTCAGGGAGGTCAGCAAAGAAATACTTTTTGTGAGATTTCCATCTTCTGCTCAACTTTCATTAAAACTAAAGAGGTAATGCCCTTAACATTAGGGTTAAGAAGATGACTACATGAATATGAATGAAGTCCAAGGACTTTTCTCTGATGAGAAAATAACCAACTAAGTATGCTCATATAGTAAGCACGTTGATACAGTAATACTATACAAACATATTAATCCACCCAGAATTAGAGTGTTCTTCCCCAGTTTAGATTACGTTGCCTGAATACAACATAGGCAGAACAGACATAATGCATAAATCATTTCCAAAAGGTGTTAGCTATCCTGCAATGTGTGTAAGAAAAAAGACAAGCATGTTACATGCCTCACCCACTGTAAGTGATCTTTCCTTGGGACTGCTAGTGAGGGAGACTTTTTCTTTTGCCAGTGGGAACTATATGAAGAAACCAGAGCAGACAAGGGCAGCTTTTGAGTCCAACCTGCAATACCTAGGAGGAGAGCAACTTTCCAGCATAAAAAAGTGGAAATGAAGGAAAATACCAATGGGTTGCCAGCATGGAACCTTTTGGCAAGTCTATCTAAACAGAAGTAAAGGTCTAGTTGGAGTGGCAGTGCTCCAGTGACAGAGCCTTCTCACTGTAGAACTATAACAGCACCTGGCCACTCATTCTCAGTCAAGAGATTGGCTTTCAGAACTGTCCAAAATAAAGGTATTTGAGCACATCTGCTCTGAGAAGGTGGGAAAGGTGAGCCATCCATCACTGTTGACTAAGTGTCTGAAATGCAATTTATAGAAAACCTAATTTTTCAATTAGAGAAAAAAGGATGAAGGGAATGAACCTATTCTGTGTCAAAGATACAGGCAGGTAGGTAGAGAATCAAGCACTTTGCAAGCAGTTTAAAGAAACATATCTTGTCAAAGTAAGCTCCAACGAAGCTAATTCATCACTATACCAAGGTACCTACTGTACTGAGAGAGGAAGGAACGTCACCAGGAAGCTTTTGGACCAGTCAACTACTTGGTAAATTCCCCAAGCCTCCAAGGACCGTACATATTTTGTAATTTCAGGTAATGCTGGAACATGGACTAAAGGTGGAGAAATACGTGGTTGCATACAACAGCATGTTACATCCTACCACTATTATAGCCTGCACTAATGTAGGATGTTGAGTTTAAATACAGTCTGCTAATGTACCTAACAGAATATTCAGTAAATTCAGGTAAATCCAGAATTACCATGCCTCTAGCTTTATTAACAACCCAAGTTAAGGAAGGACCATCTAGCCTCAGACCAGGGTTTTGCTATGCCCAGTGATCAAAAATAATGAATTCTAATATAATAGTGTGGCCAAGCATGAGTATCAAACTTGAATAGCCCTGTTTCGTTCGTTCCCCATATGTATAGGAGGAGGATTTGCTCTCATTTTCTCATCTAGTTGAGACACAGAGACCTCATCTTTCAAGTACCATTTTATTCCTGTAAAGGGACATAAATCTGCATGTGAGGTTAAAAATCCCTTTGAAGTGAAATCGGAAGCGATTCCTTCAAATAAAATTAGATATAACCTAAGTGTTTTGAAAAGACATCCAGTACCAGTTGCTTGATCTGGCCCTGCAGCAGGTAGTAGGTTACTGTCAGATACTCTGCTACATTAGGCATCAGGGAGCAGCAAGCCTTTGAGCTCTGGAGCTGTGGGCACCAGTCAGGTGGCAGGGTAGGGACCTTGCCAGCATGGGCTCAGTGCCACCACTCCAGAGCTTAAATGCAGGCGATGGACCATGGGCAGAGGGTACATAGGGGAGGCAAGGCTTCTTGCAGCTCTTTCTCACAGGTAGCTGTTTTCACAGCAGCCTGAGCCAGGGGCACACAGCTGTGCCCCATCCGGGCTGACGTGGGCCACATGATCTGAACCCCTTGCATGAACTGCTGGTGTACGCAGGCTCTGATGCTAGGCATATTAGAGGTTAAATCAGTGTGATCAAGAGATACTTCACTACCAAGGAAAAATATTTTGAGAAGTTCGGGAGCCTTGAATAACATGGATTCATTAATCTTGATGAACAAATGAGTTTGTTTTAATAACCATGGTGATCAAGGATGAACAACTGATGCCCCAATTGTTTCATTGAAGTAACTCACTGCAGAGGTAGCAACTGTTGTAGGTACACAGCTAGAAAAGAGTCAGCCATGTGGTGAAGAGCAGGGCAGAAGTAAGCATTAGAAGTAAAAAAGCACAAGCTAAAGGATTTTAGCACAGGACTTTGAATTCACCAGAACTGCAGCAGGAAGCAGCCTCCTGCAGGAACCTGCAGTCCCCTGGCAGGCAAGGACGGGCCAGGCTCCAGATCCAGAGCTTTGCTGGTTCATAGAGTAATTTGGGGGGCAATTACAGCTTTGCTTGCCTGGATGTCATGCCTCTGCCTTGACAGAAGGCTACTCCTCATCTTTCTAAGCTGGAAGGGTCACATCTGCACTCCTGATTAGGGCGAACAAGTTGAAGGTGACTCTCACAACCCACTCTTCAGCAATACATTATATCTAACTCCTGATATACTAAACATGGGGAGAACTCATCACTGCACAACTACATTTTAAATCTCTGTATTATCTACTATTGTATCTAATTTTAGCATTTCAAATAGGATAAGACTAATTTATTGCCCTTCTCCCGATTCAAGCCCTATCACACCGTAATGTTCTACAGTCTTAATATCAAAATAGTTCATTCAGTACCACCATACTCACTTTTCTTATTATGTCTGGATTTACAAAGGCTTGAACAATTCCTGGTGTCACTTAAAGAATTCCTTTTTGTGCATACACAGGCATAACAGTTGACTGGCAAACACACATCTGTACTGCATAGTCGCAACGTGTGAGATTAGTTTGATGCTTTATTAGAGAACTACAGTAAAACCACTTTGGTTACCTGCTACAGGACTGGCCAATCTCTCTCCCAGCCTCCGTCATACTCTAAATATTGTTCCTGGTAATAGAAGAACTGAAGGAACTGAGAAGGAACTGAATGAACTGAGATTAGGATTCCTTTAAAGAGAATTTATTAAAACTCCTTAAAACCCAAGAGTGAGGTGCCTGAATAAATTGGTGGTTCCACAGGTGCTGAGCATCTGCCACTAACGTTAACTTCCATAAGACCAGAAACCAGGCAGCACATATGAAAAATAAGCTCTTTATGTAGCTCTTTATGACCAACCTCAGTTTGGCTAACGTGCCTTCAATACACTCAGTTACTCTACGGCCGTTCATTACAGCCACCCAAGATCAGGGATGGACATTCACGCAGCTATGCCCATTGGAAATACTCTCCCTCCCCCAGCTGTGTGTTACTTGCTGATCCTAGAGGTTACTGTCCCCAGGAGGAATCTTGTCAGCATTTGCTAATCTGCTACAGACAATCACAATTCGGTTAATTTAAACAGCTGATCAAAGTGGTTTGTGCTATCAGGGCTAACTTTGCCTGAAGCATTTTAGTAAATCCCCCCAAGATCACTTCCAGGAGCAGAGCCGTGGGGACAGCTTCCAGCTGCTGGCTGTGCAAACAGCTGGGGCTAGAATGGTTGAACAGGCACTTGGGATCTTGAGGAGGACATCTGTCCGTGGCCTAACATGGAGTTGTCTGAGACACTGGGAAAACAAAAATGAGTCACAAGAGCAACACTACGTAAGGATAGAGTCCAAATCAAGGGTTTGTCTCTGGTTTTCTTACCATAGATGGCGATTTCAACTAGAATTCACGGCTGATGTCCAAATGTCCTTCAGTATCACGAGGAGACTAGTCCCTCATGAAAAAGTTTTTAATGCCCCTAAAATTACCGACGGTGTCTGAATGTCCAGCTTTGTAACCCAAGTACCCTCTTCTGCTTTATGATTTCAGAAGACAAAAGAAAATGAGAACAAGCAAATAAAATGTAATGTCTCTTTAGTAAAAAAGCATCTGTATTAAAGTTCACAAATACATCTGTTAGCTTTCAGGCATTATTCGCAGCAACAATGTCTGCCTCTTATCCTTTCCTCTCAATAGGAAAATGAAAAGCTGAAAAACAACTGTTCCTGTGACCTTTCCCCAACATCTAATATTTTCACCTCCTTAGTAAAGTATATAACTCAATCCTCGCATCCATATTTTCACAGTTGTGGCAATCCAGCATTCTCTGGGCTGCCTTTTGCTTTTTTCCAAGATACATTATTACCTCCAGTATCTTATGCTCTCTTCCTTCACACCATATTTCTGGCCCATCGCATGCCCCATGTGCTGGATGAGAACATTATCTGATTCCATGGTTGTAAATAACTCTGTTAATAGATTTAGATTAATGCCAGATTTAGAATAATGCTGCTTCTACCGCTATCTTTCAAGTGTGTGAACATAGACTGGCCTCATCTGGGCTGGTTTTGACTGCCACAGTTCTTTATCCTCTGCATTGTAAGCAGGATCCTGTGGCCAGCTTCTGAAGACTTAACCCTTCAAAGACAGGAAAATATCATCTATGAAGCAATAAAAATCAGTAAGCTTCACCGTGAATCCTCCCCAACTACTCATTCACACATCTCCAAATAGTCAGTAACATCCTGCTTGATAGGATGTTTTCACATGTTATCTCCAATTTGTATTTTATTAGACACCAAAGTTAGTACTTAATATCTTTACATGGTCTGATGTGTTTTGCTAGGGATACGCTCACTGGTTATTAACTGGATAAAACCTGATATTAGCTTGGCTTTGTTTAATTTCTAATGTTATTTACTCTGCGATAACTGAATAACCTCAGTTAATATTGTGAATTGTTTGCCCTGTAATGACCAGATATTCCATTACATTATGTAAATTATTTGCATAGTGATTATGATTTAATGTTATTGGTAATTAGAATTATTTGCCTGCTGGTAATGCTGTATAAATGATCTGCCATTAATCACAGGGCACACCTTACCGAGAGCTCTAATGAGGAAAGCTGCAGTTTAATGTCACTAAACTATCGGTCTCCTCTGGGCCATTGTTTTACGTCACAGGGAACTGTTTTCTGTATTTATTGATCATTCATTGATCGTTACCATGATGCAAATGTCTTGGTAAATGTCTTTATTCTTTGATGTAAGATATCACCAGACTTTGAGTCACAATAATAAAAACGAGTAGTTGCTAAAATTTGCTCATCAGATTTTCACACTTGCAGTTTTAAACCACATCAGAAGTTCCTCCTCTTGAAGAATGAAAGAGGATCGGTAGTCCACACCCCTCACATTAGTACCCATAGAGTCAAGGGCATATCTTTGCCAAAGGAAAATTGAAAAAGGCAAAGGCCAATGAGACCCCAACCAGCAGAGCACTGTCTTTAATTCAGGAAAAGAAATTTCCAAGGGGAAGCTCCTCTTCCTCTGGAAAAAGCCAACTGAGAAATGTTAGTGTTCATTTTTTTTTTGCACTCGCTAATTCATATCCATCACTCTTTTAGGAACCACTTTTATTCACTGTATATTCTCCTTGCAATAAACCAGTAGTGAACTAGTTGGTGAGAAGAACAACAAAAATGCACTCAGCAGCCTTCCTACCCCTAGTTAGTGTTTTCTATGACTAGTTTGATGAACTTTGTGACAGTTACCGTGTAAGCAGAGAATCCCATACCCTTGGAAAGCTGAGTGTCTGTTTAAAGCTGTGCCATACAGCCAGACCTCCGAGCTCTGCAGCGACGAGCCAGTGGGTAACAGCCAGCTGTATCCACACTCTGCAGATGTATATTGACACTTTCTGCATATTGAAAACAGGACAGAACCATTGATTACCAGGATTTCTAAGGTAGGAATTAGAGCTTAAGGATCCCAAGCACAATGCTAAGACCCCAAAAAGCAGGATTTAAGGCACGCTCCTGAACCCTGCACCTCCATGCACCCCTGCAGGCCATGAAACAGGTACTTCAAGGTCATATGAGGAGTCTGAGGCAGATTTTCACACATCCACAGTCAGTGCAAAACCTGAATGTTTTGTCTTCTCAGGCTCTGAAGTTACTTAAAATCAGACCTATCTGATTAACTAATGTAAGATGATAGAGTTATTCCCCAATAAGAGACATTCTGAACTGAGACTCATGCCTGGTAAAGAGCCTTTACTATGACTTAACTGCAAGGTGTTTAGTATAAATACTTTTTCTGAGTGTCTGAACAAGCTAGAAGTGTATATGAAGAATGAAAATACTTGTCACAACACTTTCTGTAATTTTTGTGGAATAAAGAACTGTTTACCTATATAGCGATTCAGTCAAATTGCAATGCCTGTTTATCATGCTAAAAGGTTTGAATAGTCTGAAAGAAATATTTGTACTGAAAAGCTTTTTTAGAATCAAAAGGAAAATAGCTGAAACCTACTGAACCAGAAAATGTATGCAAAGGAAGATCAATGTGAATAAAATATCTCTTTTAATATTTTACCAGGGGAAAAACCAGAATCATTAATGTTGTTTTTAATTTTGAGCCTCTGTAAGATTATGAACAGTCTTGGTTTTGCCTTGGAAGGTTAAACAAAAAGACTAGTCAGTTGTATAAGGGAGAAATGGATAATAGAGGAACATGAAGAAGAATTTCATACATTTAAAAGGCTAATTAATGATTGATCAATGCAAATAAATATAGACTATGAATGACTTTGACGAGCCTGTGTGCTTCATAAAATCTGAACTATGAAAGTCTAGTAAAAGATTTGGAAGACAAGTGTCCATGCATTCTTAATGAATAATGACGAAAAGAAAGGGGTGAATAAATTTCAAAGTATTTGTTGATGTGTCCTTTGCAGCAGTCTGCACCCTTCATAAAATATCTACTGACAGAATTAAGTAGGCAAATAGTGAGATGTGCATACAGCAATATATTGGAAACATGGTGGGTATCTTTGGTTAATCAAAATACAACAGCTACCTTTTTTGTGAAGCCAAATAAAATCAAGTGAATAGTTTGTCCACTAACGTTTCGCTTTTCTCAGACAAGAACATTATGTTTCTCTAAGTCTTTTGATAAACATGGAACAATTGCCCTGTCATAACAAGAAACTGAGGAAATGTGTCATATGAATTCTGTTCATGAGCATTTTGCTAAAATAGCAGCAAAAGACTTTTTCTATGAATGTAGGGATGCATTTTGCATTTTGGCTCATTTCATTTCACTCATTCCTTTCATTGGCAAACGAAACCATAGAGGAGTGTATTTTTTAATTTAGAGTTAGATATTTTTCCTAACAGTGATTCCAACAAATATTTCAGTTTAGGTTAGAATACTGCCATCCATTACAGACAGTGCATTCAGCTAAAAACACTGGAATCACACAAGCACGAGTGTTAGACAGATGCTATGGGTAGCAACAGAATAGCCAGTGCTGCAGATCAGCTGTATAAGAAAACCAAAAACATAGGTCTGATTTCAAATGTGGGAATCCAGAGTCACATATTAGCTTTATCAGTGTCTGTGACTTTTTTTTCCCTTACCTTTGGTAAAATCCCATTAATGAATCCTCTGAGTCTTTGCACATAGCCAGAGAAAATAGCAGGGAGCATAGAAAGGCGTTGGAGAGGCGGGGTTCCTACAGACCTTACAGTTCCTTGGTTTTTCAGAACATGTCTATTGTGGAAAAAGAGTCCAGCTACACCCATGTATTCCCTGTCCAAGAGCTGAGCTAATCTGAGTTTACTAGCAGGAGTTTGTATACGAGAGGAATATGAGAGGAGATAACCTTATGGACTGGAGGGGACAGATGATGCGGGACAGCCGTGTGTGCAATACCCACCGTGTCCCAGATCCCTCCTGATCCTCCTGGCAGTGGAGGATCTCGCTCCGTGCAGACGGGCGCACCGCGATTCTTCCTTCTGAGAGTCTCTGGACTCTCTTTTTCTTGTTATCCCTGAGGAATTTGGGGAATTTCTAGCGATTCCTTTCTTCTCCATGCTGAGAAGACTAGGTGATTTGTAGATACTGGATTGATGCCACACTGCAGAGACTGAAAAACCGCCTCAGCAAAGGAAAGAGAATTACATATACATATATGCTAAAATACAGCCTTTACAGAAACTTACACAGCACAAAATAGGGAAATAACTGTAGGAAAATACTGACAAAGTTACTGCATACTAGTTATTGAATTTACAAAAAAATTCAAAAAACCACTTGCAAGGACACACGTGTATGTTATAAAATAAAACATACGGCAGTCTCTTAGCAGTTTAATTCTGAGTAATACTGACTAAACTTTGCTTGGCCTTCAGCTGAGAAGTAAAAAAAAGGTAGCATCTTAGAGTTAAATATAATATTACCTCAGTGCCTCCCTAATCCATAACAGAAGCATTAATCACTATGTCTTTGCCACGGCAGCAAGGCAGTTTGCAGTCTGTCTGTGTACTTGATTTATGAACAGCTGATGGCCATTGAACTGCAGCAATCCACCAAACAGTATTTTGTACTTCCTTCTGCCTTGAGTATAAATGATACAGAACACTGACATTATATTCCACCTAATACATACAAGGTTAATTTTGTAAGCTCCTTCATTTTTGCCTCTCTTTGGCCTGGTTTTCATGTCTCGTTCTTTCCTCCTCCATCACAAAATGCATTGCTGATCTCAGACCCCCAGCTCACCACCTTGCTTAAAAGTCTGGGCTTTGACAGAGCAGGATCAGCACACTTCTACCTTCCAGCACTGTCAAGGTGAGCTCCTGTCCCAGCTGAGCGAGGAATGGCACAGTCCTCGAGCCTATTTTCCTTCTCTCAGTAGGTTTCCTCTTGTCCCACGAGTTTCGCTTGAAATTTGGAGTTTCGAGATCTGATGCAGATCCTTTTGAGCATGAATCCCCAGAATGGCCAAACTCTACATCACATAGTTGCTTTGGAAGGAAAGGGAAGGGGACTAGATTTGCGTTTTGTTCTTTTGCAGATGCCTAAGAGGTGGGATACTCAGTTTGAGCTACCATTTAGAAACACCTGGGGGTCAAAGAGAGGCCCCTGCTCCCCCCACCTCAAGGGGCGAGTCTTGAGTCCAAAAGCATCGGGCTCCAGTCTCATCAGTGTGTGGAGGGAAGTGGCTCCCTACTGGTACGTACCTGCAGTGACATGGTGGCTACGGAAACCCACACACTTCATGGGTGCGCTCACTCTGTGTGGGTTTTCTGTTGCGGTCTGCTCTCCGGGGGAATTCTGCCCATTTTTGATGAAATATCTGTGTCCTCCCTTTCTTGATGTTGTCTCATTCCTTAGGCCCTCCCTGTGCTCAGGTCTGCAACTTTTAAAAGCCAAGGCTACATCCAAATTTCTATTAATCACAAACCTATGACAGTGCAGCAGATTGCTGCATTCGGTAGCGTTTAGGAGGATATTGCTTTGTAAACTGTACTGCGCTATTCACCATTGCCTGTAACAAAGCACTCTTTGTTGGTTAATGGTGTCTAGAAAATAATGGTTAAATTTAAAGCATCTCAAACTCTGAACAGTGTGTTAAGAAAAAAAAAAGAAAAAGCCAACTGCTATAATTAAGGGTTTTTAATGCTTTATCTCGCCACTCATGGTAAGAGAATGAGAGATGTATTCACAAATATTTGAAGGGTGGCTTAAGAGGTAGTGCTGCCCTACAGGAACTCCTGGCATCAAAGGGTGTATAATAAGGCATAATGGGATGAAATTAGGCAATAATGCTAACCAGATAAGTAGTCTTTCATTCTGGAAGTACATTCCAAATGTTCATAAATGCAATAGCGATTGCAAACATTTTTTGGGGAGGATTCCTACCAGTGAGATCTGCCAGGTATGGGCTGGCTAGGTGGGGAGGGGAAGGTGGAAGGGGAGGCTGAGCTGCACTCTCGCCCCAGCCAGCACAACGCTGGCTGCCACGCAGCCCTCTGCCACCCCGGAGTGGGTCGGGCTGTGTGCCGTGGGAGGTCACTGCCCCAGGAACCTGCTGGAAGCTCTGACCGCTGTAAAGCTGAGCTGAACTGAAAAGCTATTACAAGGCTCCACCTCACACTGGCAAAAAAAACCCCTAGGGTAGGACCAGAAACAGGGTTTGGCCCAGACGTCTCCATAAAGCACTTGGCCCAAGGCCCAGCGGGCTCCGTGGGAGCCTGTCACTGCTTCCACAGGCATCACGCCAGCGGCAGGGAGGGCAGGGGAGGCACCACCCTGGCATGCATGGTGGGCAAGGCTCGGCTCACGAGCGGGGACGCCAAGCAGATCGCGGATGCCAGTATACATTAATTATTTAGGCTATAACCACCATAAGTGATGAGAACAAATTACCAGCCCATTTCTAATGACAGTTTGGGAGAAAACGTGAGATGAAGCAGAGCTTCAGAGGGGCTGCAGGGGGTGGTGGTGCTGGTTTGCTTTACCTCTTTGGGTTTGCTGTTATTTGTCAATAAAGAGCTTATATTCTCATAATGTTTTTTTAAATGAGTGAAAACTAAAAAAAAAAAATTGTGATAAGCAGAAAGCGACTCTACATCCACTGTCAACCACAAGATGGAGCTCTCAGCTCAGGAGCAGGGAGGATTTTCTTTGTGTTACCGAAAAATGAAACGTTTTTACTCTCACCCTTTTCTAATTTTTATCTTTTGCTAATATAATGCAGATTGGTTTTGTACATTATTTATGGAGCCCAGAACTGGTATAGGGAATGCTGTCACTCATTTTAATGATTTAGATATGTTTTTTATTATTATTAGACTGTATAAACTTTGGAAAACGTTCATTTGGATCCCATTTAGAATACAGGAAGTTGCCCAAAGCTTGGATGTGAACCTTAATTTACTGAAATCCTTGTAAGGCTGAGAATATTTACTGCTGGCATTTATTGCTCCTGTGAGAGTCAGAGCGAGGGTGAGTAGGGGGGAGAGAAGAAAGAGAGGAAAGGAAAGACAACTGCAACTTCAGCCAAAAAAGCAAAGAACATATGTTGGAGTCGTGCTCAGCTGTGTGTGTGCAGCAGCAGGGTAATCTGCCTCTGAGCCGCTCTGCCGGGACAAGGAGGTGCCTTACTGCCTCGGAGACTCAGGAGAACTCTAACAGGACTCGTCCTTCGGAGGGCTGAGTCTGCTTTTCTAAAGCCTCTCTTTATATGGGTTTCGCTACCAGTTAGGACACTTGGCTTGATGTACCCCGTAAAGGATTGGGCCCTTCTTCTGAAGCAGCAGAAGTCTCTTTGGACTTCTCACTGTGCTCTGCAAGTAAAGACCGCAGGGTTTTTTTTTTCAGGGGTGCCCGAGGGAAACCGGACGCAGGACCCCAGGCAGCGCTGACTGGGTGGGGGGAGTGCTGCAAATCTGTCAATGTGTTGCAGGGGGCTGGAGAAAGGTGACCCATCAGCCAGCAGTAATGGAAGCAGGAAAAGATCTCTTATTTTTCCTCCTCCTTTCAGTTACTTTGTGCCCGCACAATAATAACAAGGTTATACAACTTTGGTTGTTCAAACTTGTAGAGAAAAATATTCCTAGGACAGGGGCAGTCTTTGCTCAGGCTACAAGTGCAGGTGATTTCATCGGTCTCCAGCCTTTCAGAAAATCAGAGTTCTGCACTTCAGGAAAAGAAACAAGTGCCCCAGTAATTCCCACAGTGTTTTTTATTTTAAAGAAAAGCAGAGCAAAATGTTTAAAATAACTTTTTTCGGTATTTGCTTTATGCTCCCCTGTTCCTCCAGCCCCCTTTCATTCAGCTGCTCAACTTACCTTTCAACCAGTCTCTCTGGTGGCTTGTTTGTCCTGTGCCACGACAGTTAAAACGGCTAATAAAGCAGCTGGCAGGAGGATGAATGAAGGGACCATGCCAGCTATTGCCCCTATTGTGGAAGAAAAACAACAGTGATGAAACTTTGATACATCTATGTTGAAATTTCCTCAGAAACCTGTATATTATGGACCAGAGATTTCTTAAATGGAAACACTGTTTTGTGAATCTCTAAAGAAATGCAATATGTTTTCT
>NW_008824806.1:4786283-4794989 GCF_000699105.1 Pygoscelis adeliae | reverse complement strand
GTTTAATTTAAGAGATTGCCTGTTTACATCAAATACCCACCACTGTTTGTTGCTATTATTACCGAAACAGCTTCTGATGATATACTGTCATTATTTTGAATTTAGTTATGCTTTGTTAATATTTATTACCGGCACTGTGAAAGGATCAAGGCATTGCTCAACAAGGCATACCAATGTGTAGCGAGAAGACAGTTTTTCTCTAGGAGCTCACAGCCAGAGTATGGTCATACAGGAAAGATGGCAAAAAGCAAACAAAGTCAGTCTATGGAAAGCTGTCCCTCTCATAAGCTATATACTGCATGCAATATCGGAGTGAGTCCCAGATACAAAAGATTACTGCTAAGGTCTCAAATCTCAAATATAGCTTAGTTAGAGAACGTGATTGAAACAGCAATTACATAAAATTAGAAGATCTGTGTTCATGATACACTGTCTAGATGCTTACAGTATAATTATAATCATAGCACCGGATTGTCTCCCACATAAACACCTAACATCTCTCCAGTAAAGACCTTCTGAAGTACCTCGAAAGATGTATGGGTAGTTCAGATATGCAATGCCTGCTCCTAGAATTAGGAAAACTGAAATGAAGAGAAGGGATTTGCAATTGCTTGTGGAGCTGGAAGGTTAGTGATCATTCTTTATCTCTTATTGTGTGAGTAGCAGGGCACCCATCTTGAACAAGCTGCTAGACACAGTTTTCATTTTTACATTAAGATGTCATTTCACATTAATTTAAAGAACTCCACTGCAAAATGTGGCGGCATAGTTTCATTCTTAATAATCTTGTAATTATTTCAATTTTGAGAAGTTATTTAAGCATTGGAATAGATAAGGAGAACGTGGAGATTTGATCGTTAGAGCTGTTTAGAACAAGTTGGACAAATATCTGTCATGGATGACATAGGCATATTTGATTCTCCCTTGAGGCAGAGGAATAGACGAGATGACCTATTTACTCTGTTTTCTAGGATTTGTGTAAGACTAGCTATAGGTGCTTAAATGCAGAAAATATTCTGTGTCAAAATAAAGAAAAAGACAAATTGCGTTGAAATAAAGTTCAACTTAACCTGAAGCTAAACAAGAAATTTGTAGGAATCATGTAATTATCCAAAATCAAACATAAATAATATCTAAAATTCCAAAGGAAGGTGAAATTTTAAGAAAATACTTAGAAGATAGCATGAGAAATGCTCAGAAACAGCATCCAAGGAACCTCAGCTCTGCTGTATAACAACATTACCAAATAGAATTATTCCAATGAAGGGCATTTTTGTGTCTCTAGTTCCAGATTCAAATGTTTGCCCAAAAGTAGAAATTATCTTTTTTTCTCTCTTTGTGTCATCATAGTGTTCCCATTAAGAATATAGCCAGCAGCTACTTCCGTTAAGAGAAGCCTGTGATCTCAGCTGCAGGAAGAACAACGGAAACATGCTGTTCTTCTCAAAATGCTCCTGTGGATATAGGCTTCTTCTGCACTGCTTTTTCATCATAAACTCTCTTCACACCAGTACCGCAAGCCTCAAAGCAGCCAGGGAAGAGCAGGGTCAGACTGGATTTCTGGGTGCCTCCGTCACTTGACGCAGGCTGGGTATGCGCTGGCGGTGTCCGCAGGTTGAGCTGCAGGGTGACTAGGCTGCTGTTCTGCATTGCTTTTGCCATGCTGGTGCCATGTCCTGGCTGACAGCCTGTAAACCAGGTTTCTTGGCATCTTTCCTAGAAGGACACTCATCTCATATCTCATACCATATGCTACAAAGGTAGCTGGGACTGATGGGCAGCCTGAGTTTTGCATACTATGGACACTGGGAGCTCAGTTGTAATCATCCTGTCTCCATAAATATGTCCTCAGGGAGCTGGATCAGGGAGTATGGTGGGCTATATCCTGCTCCTACGACCACTTATTCAAGCAGAGTATAGATGCAGCATCGTATTGGGACCTCACTTCTACTTAGGAGAAAATGTCCATTTTGAAAGGTAAGCTTCCCACACTCTCCATCAGATTTCCTGCAGAAGAACTTTTAAAAATAACAATATTTAAGTGGGGAAATGGTTGTTAATCCTGCAACACTGTCTTAAAGTGTAGGACACAAAGACTGTAGTTTTAACTACTTGAAGAGTGTAAAGAATCACCCATTTTACTAAGATCACATAATCGGAGGAATAGAGTGCTACTTTTATTCGAGACACGCTTTTTAATTAAAATTAACTCCCAAACTGGCTACCTTGGTTTATTTATAAAACCCTAAAAATGTATAGCTATTTTGTGCTTTTCCTGTTAACAAAGTGGTTATATTTGACAAGGCCGTGACCTTCTATGATCATTTGTTTGAGGTCTTCATTGATTGTTTGATGGATATGCTGAAGAAGAACCAGGACCTTTGAGTTGACACCATTTTACTTCAGGATATCAAATGCTAGAAAGACATTGTCTTGTTGGCTCCATTTGATGAATTCTTGCAGGTGGGATTCAATCGAATGTGTAACAAGCAGTGTACAGTGACCCAATTATTTATCTTGTCAGATGGAGTCCCTGGACATAACTATCAAGCTGCCATTGACACTAGAGTGTAACCTGGTCTGTATTAAACTGTCCAGCTGTGATGTGGAGACTGCAGCAATTATTTACTTAAGAAGCATAACACACAGTGCTGAGGATGTTTGAAAGACGTGAGAGCCTGTATAGCAGTAACTGCTGCCTCAGTAGCCTTTCGGAAGGTGTCCCAATCTCAAATTTTCACACGACTGCTCTAAAGAGTCATGTTTATATCAGCTTTAGTGCAAATTAATGGAACATGCCCATATTTGGAGAGATTTTATTCTTAATATTTTCATCAGCTACTTCATTCAACGTATCAGGGTATGATCAGGTAATGAAATTTCTAGATCTTGCCCACCAACGGCCTTCATTAGACTTATTTAGCACAGTCGTGGTGCCACTACAACTGAAGGGATCTCCTTGTACTGGTGCCTCAGTTCCCCTGATAGGGCTTTTTCAATATGCTGTTGAGTTGAGGCAACAATGACATGAGGAGACCTTTCAGTCATTTATGCCAGCTTCAGCCAGTGATACTTGTGCCAAAAAATATACTAATACTGGGGACTCTTGACATGCTCAGTCTACCTCCTACCACTGAATCACTGTCATATCTAGCAGACTTATTTGGGGAAGACAGCTGTAGAGGAGGATGGTGACCAGCTACATCTCTAATGTAGCTCCACTTCAGAATTAACTGAACTATTGACCCAACCCTCTTTGGATCCTGTATAATTACAACAATTAGATAAAACAATAATTAGTAACTTATCTTAATTACAACCTATTTTTATAAAGTACAGCTTGTGCACAAGTTTTCAATTAATTTTAACTATGTGGAGAGTTAAGAGAGTCTGTTGTTTTAAGATTACTCAGGACAAAGAACAAGTGCTAAATTTCTTTAAACGACCAGTTTAATTTTAGCACAAATAAACAGATTTGTTTATTAATGCTCAGAACACTCATCCTGTTTTTAAAGGATGACAACTGTAAGTTTGGAGAAGGTGTGCTCATTTTTCGTACATAATAAAAATGGTGAATCTCTGCTTTAGAAGCAAGAGAGAAGTCTTCCTAAACTGTAGGGTTGTGACCGGGGCCTCTATCCCAAAACGGAGAACCCGATAACTTTGTGGTGAGGTGGGGGAAGTGGGACTTTTTCAAAGAGATTCTCTAAGGTGAGACTTTTTACAGAAGATTTGCTGTGAATTGGACCCGATGCAGGGTGTCCCTGCAGTTGTGCTTTACTTCTTCCCCGTCATACTTCCTCCGACAGGCAGCCCCAAAAGCAGGAGTGGCTGGACATCCCTCTAGTGCCACACTTCATCCCCGTGTTACCTGCACAGATTGTTTTCTGCTTATCCTTTAAGTACTCCGGTCTTTGTAAACTCATGTATAATCCCAAGCTATGAAACCATACTGCATTTTAGACACAAGAACCAGCTTTGAGAGGTCCCCTACGTTTGCAGAAAATCTGAGCATCAAAACTTGCTGCATATCAACACCTGTCAGAGTCCGTGATTCCTGGTATTCATTGGATTTAATTGGCTGTGTGAAATTTGAGAATTATACAGGTTCACTGCTAGAACTAAGTCACAATTAGTGCCAAGTGCTTTTACCACTAAAAAAGCCCCACGGATTAGGCCTTTCAGAATAAAGAAAACCTGCTTCTGAACTTTTTGCTGCGGTTGGATACTCAGTCATAGAATAGTCTACATACTGCCAGTACATTTACAATGTAAACGCTTTCTTTTCAAGGTCAGAGTTTTAAAGCACTAGACTGCTATTGAAACTGCAGGGGCAGAGCCTGAACAATTCTGCTGGTTTTCTAAAAATAAGGAGCTTTATAGCTAAACTGCAGGATGTACTTTAAAAGAAAGAGTCTCAACATTTTTCTTTTTACTGCTACTTGTATCCCATCTCTACCAATTTTTACTGCTTTACACACAGGCACGTCTACCGCAAGGCATGGCATAAAATCAACACTCTTCCATTCTAGCAGTTAAGCCCAGTCTTACAATATTTGTGATGTGCCACGATATTCAAATGCATTAACACAAAACCTGACCCACCAAAAGGAATATAGCTTTACAAAGAAAATGACAGAAAGTGAGAATGCCTACTTGGCTAATTCACACTTCTTAGCTGCCACTACTATGTTGAGTTTTACATTTTAAAATGTCATATTTTTGTTTAAAACCCGCATCCCTCAAATACCTCATGAAATCCTGCAAGACGCTGAGGCATGAATGAAGCAATTGCTTCCTTTATTATAAATGATTAATTCTAACCAGTCAGGGCTTAGTATTGCCAAACCTTTAGAGCTCTCTTGTTTAGCTTTTGCAATGCTTGAAAATGTTTATTGACCGAAGGGTGAAAGTGTTTTCTCTTGTTATTGGAAAAGATTTGCTGTTAACTGCGATGCCTTAAAATACTGAGGACTAAATTCTGGTCAGTTTGTAGCTAGGCGTATGGACAGAAAAACAGTGAGGAGTCGGCACACTTATAAGATTACCAAAAGATTGTCCAGTGTTGCAAGTACAAGATCATATAGCTGCTTATATCCATACTTCCCTGGAGGCTGTGACAGATGGTGTTTTCAGGTTTAGAGGACAGCTCGGCATGTACCTGGCTGTTCCTGCTTCAGATTTTAGGGTAAGCTACTTTGGCCATAGTTTAGCTGGCTGTTTTGCCTGGCACAGCTGCTAAGCACAGTCCCAACATAAAGCCCGACTAGTGAATGCAAGTGCTGCTCGTCTTGCTTTCGTGGTCCTCACTGAGCACCAGGACTGAAGGAAAAGCAGATGATGGTGAAAACCCGCCCGCGTGGATAACAGTGACTCATCTCATTTTCTTCTGCAAGATTTTCTCCTTAGCTTTTAGTACCAGATTTAAAGGTGAAATACTTTTAACCTCTCTTTTATACACATCTGAAGATCTTGTTCTTCAATTCCAAGCAAGTCTGATACTGATGGTGTGTTATCCATCATTAGCCAACTTAGGTAAAAAGACGTTTTTTACATACAAACTCTTTTTTTATTTTCTTAATTTGGTCATTTAATATTACAATGGAAATACAGATGTAGATACTGTATATGAACAGTTATTTTTACATGGTATCACACCTTTGATAAAATATCTGGTTGAGTAAGTATGAAAAACTAAGCGAATGAAACTGTGTTCTTTTGTTCCAAAATTTATAGTTCTAAACATAAAGCTTTCCCTTTCCCTTTATCCTAGCTTTTGTCCTGAAGAACAACTCTTTTGAAGTCAAAGTGTGGCAATTTAATTGTCCCAGTCCAAGTATGTCTTAGCTGAATTTAGGTACTGGATTGTAAAACTTCATTTTTCTTCTCTAAATATTTTCAGTTGCATCTACATATTTCAACTTTTTTTTTAGTGTTTCTATTAAGATTTGCAAAAATATTATGGGGAAACTCTAGCAATTCTTTAGAAATAGCAGAATTGTATTTGAGGAAATTGAGTCTAGTCCCAGTTTTTAGGACTAGACTCAAATATTAGTAGTTTTGGGGTGCAAATTGTATCATAGAGCTATATTCAATGCATTCTGATTTCATTCCTTCTTGAACCAGGTACACTAAGAAGAAAATATTTCCATTCTTTAGCATATAGTAACTTACATACAGTTTGCTATTACTGCTGCCCAGAGCCAAAGCCAACATCTCAATCTGTGCAAAGAAACAGGAGGACAGCCAGTGGGTGGGCTCTAAGGATGAAACAGAAACATTTTGGGAAATGGAGGGAGAGAGAGTGAGCGGGGGAGAGACTGTGCATATGTCCAGGGGAGTTAAGTAGTTAGAGCATCTGTTAGGGAGATGAAGGACCAAGACTCAGATTCTTCTTCTGGATGATCTGAGAAATTTGCTTAAACTCAGCTCTACCAGATACCTAGTGGCCAAGTTATTTGGTTACTCTGTCCTTTCCAAATGTCTCTTCTTAGAGATATTCTATTATGAATAAATAAAAGATATCCCTTGGAGCAGGGATAAAAAAGTTCTTTCTGTCCATCTTCATTAACCAGTATTCTGTATGTTCTGCCTCTTTTTGTTCCTGTGGTAACTATATGAAGTGGGACAGCACCAGTGGGACAGATGGAAAGTTTCATCCTAAAATGACCAAGGGGATGGAAAATGTTGGTTAAAGTTCTTGCTGTGAATGAGAGCAGAGCATGGTTGCAGGATCCTGCTGGAGGTGCACACCTGATCAGAGTTAGGTGCCCAAATCTAGGCGGGTCAGCCGCTTTGGCTCCTGGGGCTTGTTTTTTCCTATGAACTGCAATTGTATCTGGTAAAGCAGCTCTCTCTTCTTCCAGAAGTGCTCTCTGCTCCCACAGGCTCCTAAATCAGGAATGGAGATGGTATTAGATGGCAATCATCTATGAGTAAGATATTTCAGTGACTAAGTTACTTTGGGGATTTATTCATAGCTTTTACTGAAATCAGTGGGAAATGCACATCTAGATTCCTCTGCAAGTCAGGCCGTAGGAGTTTCAATGTGAAAGGAATGTCTGGGCATCATCTGTGTTATTAAATTTTATTTAATGCCTCCATAGATTTTATAGTTTTGCAAAAACACGTAGCAAACATGGAATTTATTGCTCATAGTTCATCCAGAAAATGTGTGATAGTACAAGATGGACTGAACATAAAAGATAGCTGTTTTGGTTTTGCTTTTCAAATGTTAACAAGTATATGGCAATGGTCTGTAAAACTGTTAAATAGATCAATAAATAATTCCAGTGATAGCATATTGAATTTCAATAGTCAGTGAAAACCAGCACTTTGAAAATGCTGAATTTTGCTTTTCTAATGACTAAGTCTGTGTCACTTTACCGTAAATACTCAACTTTAGCAATTATCATCAAGGCCTTATTCAACAAGTTTCTAATTTTAACAAATGTAATTTACTGCAGTAGTGAATTGTTGATATGATACCTATTCTTTATTCCTTGATGAGTTTGACCTGTAAATTGATTATATAAGTAAAAATGTCCACAGAGAATTTTTGGGTAAGCCTAAGGAATAGGAAGGGAAAAAAGACAGTATTTGTTACACTCTTGGGATATAGAACCGAAGGTCCCCTGATGTTTGAGTTATCTGACATCCAGAAAGCTGGCAGCATCCAGTCTTTAGGGAGAAACTCAGCTATCCCAGCTTGCCTGGGTAGTATGATTTGTTCAAGGACCTTTGCTGTGGTTAGTCGGTGTTTACATGGTGAGACCTTCAATACTGTAGTGCTGAAGGCTGCAGCACCTAACCTTGCCACCCTGCCCTCTCAGAGACCCGAGGTACAGGAGTATGAACTGGAAGAGTCAGACACTAAAAATATGTTCCCAGAAGGGACAGGAGACTTCCAGACCTGAGCTGGGAATCACAGGCGGCTTTCCAGGAACCAGTGCCTGAAAAAATAAAGTATTGCAAAGCACTGATTTTAGAAGTAGTTAATTGAAAATATTAATAATTGACTGCTGTAAATCAATTTCTGTAATGAAAATACTGAATAAAAGAGATAAAAGAGCAGCATAATTTTATAAATGTAACAGAAAGAAGCCTAACACCAAAATTCTTCTTAAAGGATGTAAAAACCATTAATAGATGGCTAGACAATTGGTGCTAAATCTTGTCCAAGCTTTTGCTCTTAAGGTATGAGAAGGTGAGGACCTTTCTGCCCTGCAGGTGAGGACCTCGACAGTCACAGATGTTCAACTGCTGAAGACTGCTGCTGTAGGGCATGTAGATCTTTATTATCTAATCGTTAATACCTTATTATCCAAACATTAATACAGGCTGCATTGTTACAAATAAGGCAAGTGGATGTATTCCCAGGCAGACTAGATCTAAGTGTATTAGGGTGTATTTTCATAGAATCATAGAATCATTAAGGCTGGAAAAGACCTCTAAGATCATCGAGTCCAACCGTCAACCCAACACCACCATGCCCACTAAACCATGTCCCTAAGCACCTCATCTACACGTCTTTTAAATACCTCCAGGGATGGTGACTCAACCACTTCCCTGGGCAGCCTGGTCCAATGTTTCACCACTCTTCCAGTAAAGAAATTTTTCCTCACGTCCAATCTAAACCTCCCCCGGCCATTTCCTCTTGTCCTATTGCTTGTTACTTGGGAGAAGAGACCGACACCCACCTCGCTA
>NW_008824806.1:4782809-4783184 GCF_000699105.1 Pygoscelis adeliae | reverse complement strand
ATGTTTCTGTGATGGCGACTAAGTCATATCTCTCCCGCTGCACAATGGCTTCCAGCTCCTCCTATTTGCCACCCATGCCACGTGCATTGGTGTAGATGCACTTGAGCTGGGCTGTCGATTTCGCCCCCAGCATTGGCGTGCCACCCCTAGGCTCATCTCTATTGAGCCCGGTTTTATCCCCTTACCCCTTCGAACCTAGTTTAAAGCCCTGTCAATGAGCCCTGCCAATTCGTAAGCAATGACCCTTTTCCCCCTGTGAGACAGCTGGACTCCATCTGTCACCAGCAGGCCTGGTGCCATGTAAACCTCCTCCTGATCAAAAAAGCCAAAATTCCTCTGATGGCACCAGCCCCTGAGCCACGTGTTGATCAGGTG
>NW_008824806.1:4750467-4782618 GCF_000699105.1 Pygoscelis adeliae | reverse complement strand
GGCCCCAGGGAGGCAGCAGACTTCCCTGTGGGATGGGTCCGGTCGGCATATAGGGCCCTCTGTTCCCCTCAGAAGGGAATCGCCTATGACAATCACCCTCCTTTTTTTTCTTAGCAGAGGCAGTCATAATGCATGGGGCTGACTGCCTCACCCTAGGCAACCTCCTGGATGGAGGATTTTGGGATTAGCTAAACCAACCTGATCTCGTTCTGCAGTCAGTCCTAGCTGCAATGGTTCATTCCTTTTTTTTCATCTTGATTTTTCTTTGCTTGTCATCTCTTCTGACTTAACTGACTCTGCTGACTTACTTTCTAAAACACTCTATGAGGACATCTTATAAAATGTACAAATGCCTGTTAGCATTACTTCATGTCCTCAGGTGTACTCTTTCTCCATTTCTGCCTTATTCTCTATGTCAGGATCAATCTTTTTATCTTTTTTTTTTTTAAACCAATGTTTGTACAGCACCTAGTCTAATAGGGTTTTGGTCTCTCAGGTGCAGCTGCAGAGTAGTAACCCAGTAGGATATATGAAGTAGGCAGGTGTAATTTAAGGCCCTGGCCAATGAGAAATGAAAAGAGAAGAGAAGCTGAGCAAAAGTAGAAAACCCACCGCTACCATCTGAGGTAGTCAGAATTAGTTATTAGAGCAAGCACCGGACGTGCGGTGAACAGAGAGCATACCCATCAGATGTGTTCATATTAAGTATGAAATATATCCTGACAGTTCCAGGAAGCTTAGAGCCCAGGGTGGTACCTAAACAGGCACCAGGTGAAGCTTCTGTTAGAAGGGGAGTTTTTGCTGTGAGCCAAATGGGCTTCCCACAATGGGAAAATATTTCTAGGAACAGGTTTATAGTGAAAAAAGAAATCATGATAATTTGTTAATTTGGGCATAATGCTCAACAAAGCTCCCGTGTTTCATGTGTCTGTTGCCAGGCTGGAAATTAAAGGGTACAATTATAGCCACCAAAACACAAAAGTTACAGATATTTCATGCTTTCCTCTCTGCAACGCACTCAATAGCTTCTACAGGTAAACAACCTGGCACATGTAATACTGAGCCTAAAACCTGCACTCTCCTATTAGGACTAAATTGTCCAATGACAACTTTTTACAGCTTCCTTCCCTTTCCCAAAAAATAAATGAATTGGCCATGCGATCCCTCTTCATATCATACTATGCTATTCCTTATTCCTGCATAACATTGTCTTCTCTGGATAAAAAACATGTAGTAAGTCTGTATGGCTTATGGAATTCAGTGCAATTTGTCTAGGTTGGTCTGGTTGTTCTCACTCTGGTTTGTCCCATTCCCTGCCACCCTTCCCACCCCCCAGCCTTCCTGAGTTTTACAATAACACTCTAATGGTTTCGTGACCTACTAAGCATGAACATTGTGGAATGTGTCTGGGAGCTGTAGTTCACTACCCATATTTTAATCCAAATGCAGTAATTTAATAAAAACATTGGGTTCAACTTCTTCTTCAATGTGTTACTAAAATCACTTAAATCCATTGGGATTTAATTATGTATGTGGAAAGTAGCAAACTCTAGAGGAACTATTTAATGTTGAGAAAAAATCTATCAGCCCAATGGCTAATGCAACAACTTTTGTAATGTAACAGCAATAAATTTTCTGCATGCATGAGATATGCTGATAAAGCAGCAAGTTTTGTAACTTACACTGCTGAAAGTTGCGTGATCACCTGTAATCCCACTGCTTCCAGTAAGTATACTGGGTACTGACTACTTCTGAATAAACAAGTCCATGTGGAAAATTATGGGGTTTATCCCTTGCACATATATTTAAACAACAGTATACACATTCATGGCAGTAATTTTTGCCTGTGAAAAGGGTATATGATCATGTCTCTATAATAATAATGGGAGAGCTATTATTTGATGATTTTCAGATAAATGTTTACATGTTATGAAGTATTAATACCTAATTACATGTTTTATCAAATAATTAAGTTTTGTTTCACAGTCCAGATGTTTATAACATTTGATTTGGCTTCCTCATTAGTTCTTCCTCATTTCTGTACATACATACGTTAGAACAGTCAGCACCAAGCAGCTCAAATTGGCATGAAAGTATTACCTCACATGCACATTAAAATGATTTATAAAATGGAATCAGTAAAAAAACCCAAAGTGGACTGTTTATCACTGAAAAAGAGCGTAGTTTCTGACACTTTATTTAGTTCATTTATAGACCCTGAGTCAGAGCTTTAACTGAAACTAACTTTTGTTGCCTTCAGCAGAGCTGGGCTAGCAGGGACAGATCATGAAACAAATCTTTGATCTTGATTCCAATTTTGGTGCTAGCTGAAACTGAGAGCTGCTTTTTCAGTTGTTCAGCTCCACACATTGAAGCTGGGGCAGACCTTTAGGAAAGTGGAGATTTCCCTGGAGAGTCCAGGTTTCAGCTCCACTCTGGCCCATTTGTTGAAGCCTTAACAAAGGTTTACTAATGTCACGATTCCTATAAATTTATGTGATTATTGTAGATCTTAAAGAGGTGAAGGGAGGTTTTGGGTTTTTTTTTCTTTTTTTGCTCTGTAGGTGCTCCTGTTACTGAAAGGTCTTGGCTCTTTAGGGAATAATGGTAAGCACTAATCCAGAACATGTTCAGACTGTTCTGCTTTACTCAAAACTACCCGTAGCTGTATAAGAGCATGCCATGTTATGTCATGCAACACCATACAGAAATTCTGAACTTGTGGTGGGACTTATTATTGTGTTTGTAATGTATCATCACCGCTTCTGGTCCTGGAGCAGGCTTGGACTGTCACTGCTTTGGGGGTTATTTGCACTGGACTCGGCTGAGCTGCGCAGAAATGCTTGTAGCCTGGGATCGATCCAAGCCTGGATCAAAGCCCGATCTGATCCTGCCAAGAGGGAAAGTTTTTCCCATGCCCCAGATCCTTTCTTTAACATTGCCTTCTTCATGTCACAGCCTGGGTGCTGACCAGTGACAGACTATATAGGAAAGATGTATTTCTTGCCTTCTCATGGAGTGGTACTGCTTTCCACTCCTCATTAGAAAAGTGTTTCTGACCCCTCTCACACCCTGTATTGGCACTCTACCCCAAAGGTCGTCTTCACCTAAGTCAAATCATTTTAGCTACGCTTCCCAGTCTAGGTTATACCCTAAAACCTCCTCAGAGGCAGTTCTGTCCTTTCTGTTCTGTCCTTCCAGGCATTGGGCTTGTCAAGAGGACTCTTTTGGGCTTGTCTTTGTGGGGCAGTTTGATGCAGAAGAATGCAAAGTCAAGAACTGAGATTTGTGGTGGTTTTGCTGCCTGAACTTCCTGTGCTCCCGCTCTGCGAGCCCAGCTCTGACAAACTTCTCAAGGGGCAAATCCCAAAGGGAAGGTCGTTCAGTGGCTGAGAATCTGTCACACTTGTTCAGTTTAATGCGGGAGAAAAGGGGCTGTAGTGTTGCAGCACTGGGGATTGCCAGGCATGGCGCTGACCTCAGTTAGGTTAGCGACAATATGTGAATTCAGCTTGCACCCCATCTGCGGTGGAATTTCGCTTCACCTGAGTATGTGTCTTGTTTACAGCCCTCTTTTGCTCCTTTGTTTACTTTTTTTTTTTTTTGTATGGGTGTGTAGTTAGGGCTTAGGTAAGGAAAGGAACAAGTGCCTAGTCCAATCCTGCCTGCTGTTTGGATATGTCTCTCGAAGCGACACTGCTCATTCCCATAGGATGCCCCAGATAAGTCAGCAATACTTTGCTGTCAGTGGCATTATGAGCTACACCTCACCGATGCAGCAAGGGCTCTTGTCCTCCCTCACAGATGAGGCGGAGAGTGCAAAAGACACAATTCATCATTAACAGGTTATTTTACTATGCCTTCATTTCTGTGTTCATTTAGAGTTTGTAAGATATTGCTCACATATACGGACATTCTCTCCTGCTCTGGGAGTTTTAACATGCAGCTTTAAGTTTTATCAGTAGATGACGTTTTGAACAGATCCCTTCTGATCTGCCCAATCTCTACTGCACCAGTTTGGCCAAGCTGTTGATTTTATTTGCTTTTAGGCACATTTGCACAGTTTGTTAATGCACTATAAAAAGCCTAAATATCAAATTTCATCATCTTCACGGTTCACTTATGCACACTTTCACCTCCTACAAATAAAATTCTCAGCGTCCTTATAGTCCAAACTACCTGTGTGCGTGGCCTCTGTATTTGCTGTTTATTTAGGAACAAGATTAGGGAATTTCAGACCATTTCAAATGTTGGTTTTGAAATATACTCTTGGTATAATTTTTGGATTATTGCTTTTTATCACATCTTAACTTTGAATATCAGAAATCCTTCTCCTGTGGATAAGGGTAGTTATTGCCAACCTAATTTCAAACGGACTTTAAAAATTCAATCTTTTTAGCTCTTTAGGTTTGATTGTGCATGGCTTGTAGGATTATAGCTTCTTAGTTTTAATGTCTATTTTTGAATGCTGGTTTGGGGTCAATGGTTAGAAACCCTTAGTATCAATTTTAGTGCTGAAATATCCTTTTGATTTACATGTCTGAAGCGACAAAACCTCTTATTGTTATCATTTTTGAAAAATTGCCAAGATACAGCCAAATCTTTCACTGCTTGCTGCACAGAGCTGGTTCTTGCCTTCGTGTCATGTACTGTAGAATTCATTATTGTAATGCCTTGTTTACTTACATTTCTTTCTGGTGATAATAGGCTTTTCAGCCTTCAGCATTCAAGGCGTTTGTCCGCAGAGGAAAAGAAAAGAAAAATCAGGCAAAACATCAGGCTCTTTCATCAAGCTTTTCAAATCTGATTTTAAAAGTTTGCTGTTAACCATTTCAGTGTCATGATAGAGGAACAAAGACCTTCACAATAAAAGATCTGGAATCAGAAATACCTCTGCAGGGAAACAGCTTTTGTTCATAAAGCTGTTTTGATGCAGTGTATCTTCCAAGATGTCTATTGCCCTTTCAATAGTAAGGGCTGCCTACCTTCAAACGCGTTCTCCAGTGTATTTCTTTCAATAAAGTCAGAAAGTAACGTGGTAGCATCCATTCTATTGACGTACTGTGTATGGTCATTAACCTCGCAAAGTACCACATTTAACTACTGATCTGTGTCTCTCTAAATACATGAATTTTCTTCTATACTTCCTTTAAGAATGGCAGCCGAGGCTAATGGGTTTCAAGAAGCTGTTGAAAAAATTCTCAACCAATTTTCTTTCTTTTTAAAACCAAAATATTGTCTGAAAAATTGCTGACATTGGCAAATGTTTTGTTTCATGAAAAATGTTTTTTTCACTTTTTAAAATAGAAAGTGTTCACAAAATGTTGGTTTTAGCTATAAACATATTTCACGTGACTATTAAAATGGTAAGAAAAGCTTTCTTTACCACCAACAAACCTGCAAGTCAGAAAGTGCATGTGTACTTCTTAATAAGTAGGTTTTTGTTTTTCAGATGATTTTTAAAAGTGTTTTCTCTTTTAATACTAATTTCACTGCTGTTATAGTTCCTCAGACTTTCCTATTTAATACCTGCTTCTCGATGCCTTGAAGTACCTTTCTGGTTTGATATCATTGATATCTGGCTAAGTAGAATGTTTTAAAAACTTCTTTTTTATGTCAGTGAGCACAAGTACACCATTTCAAAGGACAAGGCAAGGGGAAAACTTCTCTTTCTCACATTGGACTCACCTTTTCCGTGAGAAGATCTGCTCATTAATTGAACCCTGCTCATTCTGGGCACTGGACAAGGTGGTTGTTCAACAGGAGGGAAGGAGAGAAGCATGTCATCATGTGTTTAAAGACCACGTACGGCAAACTAAAGTTCATCATCTAACATTAATTCCAGAGTTTTCTGACTGCTCAGTGCTTGATTTTGCAACCGTGAGTTCTTCAGGCCTGTCTCTATCGTCTTTAGTGATTTGTTTGGCCACTCCCATTATGAGATCTTATGACTTTGCCAAATATAACGTGGCTAGGCTGAAATTTTCTGTGCCGCATTTCTGCCCCAGGATAGTTTGGGAATCTGTATTTCAGATGGCTTCTCCAGAGTTAAGACAGATTTCTGATGTTCCAGAGTTAAGACTGAGAAAGAAATTATTTTTTCTAGAGTTAAAACACTACTTTTTAAAAAAGTCTCTATCATGCTCATAGTTATAGCAGAATTTGAAATCTGGCCAAGAGGGTTGGTTTGGTGTCAATGACATTCCTTTTTTCAAGCTCATGAAAATTCATCTGTGTTTTCTTCTTGCCCTGTTGAGACACATCAGAGTTTTGTGGCTAATTGTCAGAAGATTTCATCTAAACTGAGCGGGCTCCATCTTCTTACAGCTCCTGTCTGCCAGTTAGACCATTCTGTGCCTGAGCCATTCCCCAGCATGATAACCAAAATACGTTAGCTATGGGCTGCTCAGACTTTCCAGCAATGCTGCAGCTCTGTTGAAAGCATTTATCCAGCAAGAATACCAGCAGTTTCAATACCAGCAACGTGCCGCTTCCAAAAGACCTCTTGGTCTATAGCGATTGTGCATCTTCCAGTAGTTTGATGAGGACTGTCAACTGCATCCTCTTGAATTTATGATGAGTTTTGGTCTTGTTTACCTGATGCTTAGGCTCTAGCTGGTCACTTTAAAAATATCCAAGCTATGCATGTGAGTACCTAACCTTCCCCATACCGTGAAACAACACAGCCCATCTGGAAACGTGTTACAGGCCCCATCAGCATACTGGGAGAGTACTTTTACCTTTTCCCATCACTTATGTAGTATTTGCGGATGGCTAAATACCATTACTTGAATTTCAACCACAAAAAAGCAGCAGCATATATAAATATGGACTTTGAGTGTTTTAATAAACTGTACATTTGAAAATAGGACAGTCAAGTTCCTATTTTACTGTAAAGATAAACAAACCTTTATGAATTGAGGTAAGGATTCATAAAAATAAACATTACCCTGTGCTTTATAAGCATCTTATCGATGTATAACAAACTAATTTTATTCATAATGAGTCTTGTAATACTATAAAGAGGAGAATATGAAATAAAATGTGTTTGGAAATGTATGCTTTAATGAGTGCATGCTGCAAGCACATCCATCTGTAAAGCTGAACTTTAGCATTCAGGTAATAACTGGCTGTCAGTTTGGCCTCTATCTTATGGTCAGCACTATGGCGCTAAAATAATTAAGAAATATTAAGTGTCTTAAGATCCTCCATTTGAAATGCTGCATTAGAAACAGAGATTTCCTAAGTTATTTTTACTTGAAACATTGGCCCATGAGGGTAAGCTTATTTTCCTTTAAGGGTCTCAGAGCCTGGTGAAGTCCCCACATTCTGTGCATTCCTGTGGGTTTTGAATTGCCCTTAATGGGTGAACATATGAAGATGTAAAAATACTTTACCTCCAGCCATAAATTATTCATACCAATAGGCCACTCCTGCTGCTCCTGTACAGGCTGGGGACGTTGGTGAACAACACATGGACAGACTATCACTCCTAAGTGCTTTAGCATGAATCATGTTGGAGAGGTGTTAAGACAGCCAGCAATTCCCTAAAGATGGAGTATATGTGCTTTCTTCTTGGAGCATGTGCTCATAAGAAACCCTCAACTTATTCTCGAACTAGACTGCATTCAAAAAGATCCTTCTGAGTATATTAAGTAGAAACACTTCAGCCTTCATTAGCGGGCCTAAAAGTGAGCAAGAGCATTAAAGAAAATATTGGCACACAAGTTAGATACAATCCTGAGCCTGCCACAAGCGGCTTTCAGAATGCATTAAAGCAAGATTGAGGCTGTGGCTTGCAAAACACCAAATTCATCTGCAAAAAGAGAGAGAGAAAGGGAGAATGAACATGTGAAGCAAAGGCAGGAAAGTTCATTGGTGCGAGGATGCTGCATCCCCATACTTCAGATCAGCTTAAGCGTGTGGCAGAGACCTGCAGGCTAGCTGGGAGAGTATTGTGGAAAATGCAAGCAGAAGTCTACACATACGGCTGCTAGTTTTCAGATTACATATGAAAGTCTTGACTATAGTTTTTTTCCCATGTTTAATTTTGTGATGACAGCAGCCCCCAGTTCAACAAAGTGCAACCCTCTATGGATGTCAGTGGAATTTACACACATACCTAAGTGCTTTGTTGAATTAGGGCCAATGGCACTGATGATATCAGTATGTGAGAACCAGATAGCAGGGCTATAACAGAATCATGAACCAAAACCCAGTAAGATAGTATTAAAAACTGCAAAATTAGCTGAACATTTCATCTTGGCACCCACAGGCAGGGGAAGGCAGATATATGAGATTTTAAGTAAGGACTCTGAAGAGGTTTTTAATTGCTTTAATTTTTTTTTGCTTTTATATTTTATGTCCTTGATTCCTTTTTACTCATGTATTTAAAACTAATAACAGTGTTATTTAAAATCATTTTTTCTCACCCTAGAAGATATGAAGCTGTACAACATAAGACCAAAACAATTATTTCTCCCATTAGGAATTATTCTTTGATGAAAAAAGCAGTATGTTAAACTTAAAAGAAAAAAGACACAGTTCTTCAAATCTTCAGTCGGAATCAGACGAAAAGCCCTCAGAAGTAAAAATCCATTATACAGGCAGATCAACCTAAAGTGTAAGGTCAACGCACTTGTGTGGAATTTAAGGATTACTGTAGGATCTGGATGTTTCCTTTTCATAATTTCACATTTGCTTGTCTTAAAATAATACAGACTAAAAATGGTTGAATTTCCTTACATCTATGTAATTAATATATGCTCATTAGAAATCAATTAGCTCTGATAATTCCCATTGGTGCCATGGTTGATAAACTGAATGCCAATCAGTGTAATAAAAACAGTGAAATATAATTTCTTGTTGTTCAAAGTGATGATCAACTAATGAGCAGTAAATTTCATCAGAACATATCAACATCAATCAAATGTATTAGTGCTTGTAAAGTATAATAACCAGCTCTGTCTGACAAGTTATGGGTACTGAAACAATTGCAGACCATGTGCATATTTAAGTATATGGTTTACACATACACGTGCAAGCAGTTTAAACATATAAGAATGTAAAACTTCCACGAATAAAGTAGTTAGCCTTGTAGTAAATGTCCGTTGCTTGAACAGCCTATGATTTCTAAAATCTATACTGTGCTTTATTGTTAGTGGATCCAAGAGACTCTTATAATCAATGCCAGCTTTTCTGCATGTCCTATAAATGTGTCCACACTGCATATTCAGACAGAAAAGCTTTAGTCTCTTCCCCCTTGCTGGCGGGCAGTAAGTAGGGAGAAAAATGGACGTAACTAACTGATACATTTTCCCAGATTTTCTTTCATTACTTGCTCAAAACTGTAAGGAGGAGGTAAACTGGGGACCCTCACCTGTTTAGAGTCTGCCCAGCAGTGGGGACTCAACCAGATGTAAGATGTCCTTCTGGAGAAGAGCCTGGCAGGACTTCAGAGCAGGGACCCTGGCTGCAATAGAAATAGCTTCCAGGGCAGTTCTCAAATTTGTATTGGGGTGTTTTCCTCCCAGTCATCAAAATTCAAGCTATTTAATGAAGAACTTGAGCTCAGGCGTATAGGATATGTGGGAATTTATTCATTCCTATGGTGGAAATACAGACTTCTCTATTCAGGTCCTGACCTTTAAGATGTTTGCAGTGTTTAATTCTGCACTGCACATGTTCAGGGTAATGCCTGAAGATCTGAAGAAGCATTTTGAAGAGTATTTATTTGATATTAAGAGAAGCATTTTAATTTATCTTCAAATAGACCACAAGTGTACATCAGAGCAGTGTACATCTGTTCGGGCTTAGTTTCCATGGCTGAATGAGTATTTTATAGTAAATAACCTATTTAATTGATTTAACCTTTCTTTGTTTGCATATTTTCTGAAAATACTTTATCATTTTCTTGGATTAGTTGAAATTACTCTTTCAATAGGTTCTCTGAAGATCACCTGTAGATTATCTACATTTGAAAGACTCACTATTCAAAATTAAAAATGTAAGATTTTTCTGAACATCGCTTGCCACATATCGTTATTTCTATTCACAAATTAGGAGAGATTTCTGGTGAAACTGCTCCAAGCTACAAGTTTAAATCCACTTTGTGAATAGTGTCATTATTCTTCAACACTCCTGCCTGCGAACTCATCTGCAGGAATATTCAAAGAAAGAAATAGAAAGAAGACAAACAGCCAAGATGCGTTCACTGTTTTACTTGACTGAATATTCTTAGAAAATATTTAGAAGTATTGGCTCTGTTATTAGTTATATAAATATTCATACAAATCTGTCTATCAGATTGCCTCCCTGAAGTTACTCAGGCTTTTTTAGGAACTTGGAGAGAAAAGTCTCTTAAAAATATATTTCTGCACATTTTCCAGAAGTATAATAGACTGGATATGGCCTTATAAATTACAGGCTTTCCCATACTCATCCAGTCATGGGGCCAAATCTCAAAGTTAACTTTAATGGGATTTTGGCTCAGTGAGGTTGGAGGAAGGGCAGCAGAATTTAGCCTATGATTTATACTGCTTTCAGAAATTGCTCAGTGAAAAAAAAATACAGCAATGGTACTTATGTAGTACAGTTGCATGTAATTTATTTTCTGCATAACCCACATGAAATTTAATAAGATATAAAAAAGTCACATTTTTGACTGAAGTCTTATAAATTCTAGCTCTAGTGAAAATAACTACTGGCTTCTCAAATGAGTTGATCAAGTAAGGTAAAAAAGTGGAAAACATCTATTCATTGCAATGTAGTTTATTTGATTATTTTTATTTAAAAAAAAGGGAATTGCATTTTACAAAACACACTAACATATGATAGAAATTAGGAAATGTGCTGTAGCTGTGTTCTCAGCAGGGATGAAAAATGAGAATGCTCTGGCAGTCTAGGGAGATAGGGTTCAAACTCCAGGGCCAGGAGTTATATTAGTCTCCAGGATAAAAGGACTGATTTTCATTAAAGGCAGCGGTACCCACTGCCTTATAAAAAAAAAAAAAAAAAAAGAAAGAAAGAAAGAAGAAAAAGGTTTTGTGGATTTAGGAGCTTCCTTTGTAGAATATCATGAGCTGGAACACTTACCATAAAAAAAACTTTTGTAAGCTATCAGCTCGGTAACTTTTCCATAGATTTTTGTACACGCTTGTGTGTGTTTGTCTGATGATCACATACCAAGATAAGGTGGCAGTCAAACCCTGATGTACTCAATTCAAACAGTTTTGTGGTAAATAAATGGAATTCAGTGAATAATATTGTTTATGGACTTACTGAGGTAAACCTTAAAGCAAAGCAAAACAAAACAAAAAAGCAAAGCAAAGAGCCGCATGCATCCACTGGGGATTTCATCCAGCCTGCCACCCAAAGAATAGCTGCCAGCCACAGGGGCTTTGCTGTGCACCTAAAGAATTAGGCATCCTTTGCAGAAGAAAATTATACAAAATTGGCAATTATAATTTTACTTAGGTCCGGTAGTAATTCTTCTTATGGAACATGTATTTTGATTACAGACCCAGGGACTATAAAAACAAAAATGCCCCAAATTTTAATTTCCAGCAGTTCAGTAAAACTTGTTCCATATAGCCACAGGGCTAATATGTGCTTGTTGTTCTCTACAACTATATAGCACAGCAGCTGAGAGACACTGGGTTTACATTTGGAGCAAGGACGACTCAGATTAGACATTGGGAATAGATTGCCTGGGGCATTTTCAATGCTGGAGGTCTGTAAGAAGGAATTCGATAAATATTTGTCAGAAATGCAATAGATATGGTCAATCCTGCCTTGGTGCAAATGGCTGGACCGCCAGCAGCTTTCCCAGACTTATGATTTAGAAGACAAAGCTATGTATACAAAGCTACAGTTTAGGTCAAAGTTATATACTCAATAAACAATAATCAGAAAATCTTCACTATTATATTCTTTTGACACCTAAAATTAGTCCAAAACAAAGATTTTAATTGTACTGTTCAGGTTTTAAATTTGACCTAAAACATGTATTTCCCTATAAGTAAATACAAAGATAATCACAATTTATTTTTTTTTTTTTGAACAGGGATGCTGTTGCCTTGAGCTCAGAGGTCTACACTAAGCATTTAGAATTCCACTAAGGGCAAAATCTTTCCCTTGCATGCAGCGTTCTCAGAAATGAGGTCAGGCATTTCTCAATCCCTGGCAAGAAAACTTTCTGACTCATTACTCCACCACAAAGCATCCAGAATTTCCCCTTGGGTTCCAGTCAAATTGTTCAAATGCTTTGGAAAAATATATCTTTGACATCCCAAGAAAGGGAATATAGAAAAGATGTCCTCATAGCATGAAAGGATTAGGGTCCTCTTAGATTTGAAGCAGAATGTCTTGCAGTTTCCAAGCTATTATTATTTATTAATTCATTCAACGGGTTTCACAAGCACTGAAGTACCTTACAGAATTACAAATTCTACTGTAAAAGCACAGATGTGAAAGTCCTGTTGTTACAGACACTGCTGACACGTGGCCAGTTTTCTTGTAGGACCCAGAAATCGTCAGAAATCATCACTAATTTAGCATGGGAATGACTGAGCTCCCCCTGCATGATTGCTGGGGACTTCCAAATTCCCCAGAGCTTCTTAGCTCTGAGTTTAAGACATTAAGAACTTTGAAGGCCTCCTGCATTTTCACTTAATGATTGATCCTATATGTTTATGTCCTGAAACTAATGCAGCTCTTCCAAGCCTGCCAAGCAGTACGTGGTCTTCTGGGAGGTCTGGGGTCCTTTTCTGAATCAAGAAGCCTCTCATTCCTTTTCCTTATGACTAGCCAAGATCTGAGTTGGGCCTGTCCATTGCAAAAGCATGTTGATGCATTTTCACTCCATCCCTCCTTCCATGCTCAGACTCTGGTGGGTTGGACGGGACCTCTGAAGGTCCTCTGGTCCAGGCCCTGCTCACAGTGGGTCCAACCATAAGTCTTCTCTTCTATTTTTCCTGGGAGTCTGGCTTAAATACTAGGTTTGTCCCCTTTGCCTACTTTCATTTTTTGGGTGCTAATACATTGTTTGTAAAAAGACTCCTTAAAGACTTCTTGTGGACAGACATGGACTAGCATCTCCCACGGTCATAACCAAGAGAGCAGGCAACTCAGGTGACTGGCACTGCTATCCACTTAGGTCTTTAGAGAGCCTATACACTCTGAGAATGGCTTACACAAGAGGCGTCAGAAAAAAGGCTGTGAGGACTCAGGACTGGTGGGGAAGAAAGACAAATGGCAATACTGAGTTGGTGATGAATTCATATTCCTACATCGTGTATCCATCTCAAGCAAAGGGGAAAAATGAGGTAAGCAACAGGTCTCACTGTGTTGGACTGGAGAAAAACGGAAACCTACCCCTCAGTAAAATGGCATTACTAGAAAAAGTTAATAAACACATAACATTTTTGTTCGTGAGAAAGCAGGCAAGATCTCCTGCCCTGTGAGGTGCTACACAGCAGCCTTAAGTCAAGACAACTTGCAAGGAGAAGCTTTTCCTGAGAAGGCAAGCCCTTGTCTGTGTACATGGCTGACCACTGTCTCCCTTCTTCTGTCTCCTCTGAATTGCTCCAATAAACTCTAACACTGATTTTGATACTGGAAGGACAAGGATAAAATGTTTGTAGGATCCCCAGGTGGTCCCAGACACCAGTCAAGCCTCTTCAGAAGCATTCGTACACCTCAACAATGATGTTGCTGTTTAAGCTTGAAGTAAGAAAATAAATATACTAAATCAATTAGACTTAGATCAATTTGTGATCTTAAAAATGCAGAATTATGCTTACACAATTAGCTGTTTCCGATCCATATTTAACAAGGCATAAGACAGAAGAAAAATAGCACCACTTTGCTTCTTGCACAGGACTTGTCCTGGAACTGGAGAGCCCAAGGACTGGAGGACTTCAGGGTGGCTTAAGACCATTTCATACCTCTATCCCGATATGCTGCAAAGGCCAAGCCCTCCATATGTACCCCTGCTACTGCCACCTCCAGTAACCACATCATGCAATCTTGTCTGGAAATTTCTCTCTTTCTGACAAAAAGAAAGCTTTTCCACCCCATGTATTCCATACTGGAAAACAACAACAGAAAAGAATTTGTTTAGTGCATGATTATATATCAAGGGCAGGTAACAGGCTGCTTTAGAGAAGGTGAAGTGTCATGTTAACATATTATATTCTAATATTAATAATTTGATTTAATATTTAATATTTCCTTTTTGTGTTTAGATAAGAATTCAGCAAGCTTTCTCAATAATCTCCCACACTTCAGTTTCTCGAATATTGTGTGCCCTGTCCCTCACAGCACTTACTCACACATTAGGAAAATATTGACATGGTGTCGTTATCCTATTTGTGCAAAGGTCTCATCTGCTGTTGACATGTCTGTTCATTTAATCAGCCGTAAGAGTGCCGATGTGTCGAACAATCAGTGGCAGACATTTATGAGCCTGACCCGGTAGCTCTTAGTATGCACAGCTCCCACTGATTGAAGTGGGAGTTTTATATGTTTAAGGGCAGCAGGATCAGAGCAGTTCAAGAGAGTGATCCCTGCCTGCATTCATGGAGGACAAAGTGAAAACTCTTGACTTTCAAACAGAGCTTCACTTACTGGGACTTCCTAAACCACGTTTTTCATCACTTTTTGGCTTTATATAGCCAATGATTATACTAATTAAGAAAGTGCTTGACTTTGTTTTCATTCAGGGTGGCAGAAAAACTCTTTTTGTTTTTTTCAGCGTACTACACAGTGGTTCCTGGGAACTCAACCCCTTCCCGGTTTCCAGGATCAGACCCTAACTGATCTCATTTCAGGAAGTCTTGAGACTAGAAAAACTAGCTTTCTGCCAGAAAATGAAATGCGTAGATTTTGTTGCTTAGACCAAAAAGATTAGGCCCACCCTCCAGAGCTTCCTGGTCAGTTAAAGATGTGCCTCTTCAAGACACTTTTATCCCAAAGCAGCATTAATGTCCCCCCTTTTTACTGCTCTGCGTTTGTCATTAACAAAACATGGCATATATTTGCTTTCTCTTTCTGAAAGAGCTTTTTTCCTTATTTAAAAAAGTTTAAAAGTCTGCCCATTACCCCTCACCAACACAGAATTGCAGACCAGGCAGCCAAGCAATTGTAATCCAGCCAGTAACTCACCAAGCTCCTGAGCAGACAAGGCAGACAAAGCTCTCACGATGAGCTACGCTGGTATGCGTTTCTGAAGCAAGGCTTGTGTGAGAAAGCCATAAAAACAGGAGTATTGAGCCAGTACGCATTTCAGCTTCTTCCCCTACTGTTGCAAAAGAGGTTGTCCTTATACTGGACACTGCAGAAGACAATAGTGGGTGTTTGCTGGGCTCCTAGTGACTTTTATAGCTATTGAGAGTTTTCAGAAACTTGTATGAGAATGAAATCTCACCAATTTATTACTATCCTGGTTTTGCTACATCATGATAAAGGCATGAGCCATACCACGAGGCAGACACATTACGTGTTGTTTGTGTTAAAATGGCAGGGATATTCCTTCCACCTTAGGCAACGAACTGAGGTGCTTAAGTTAAAAGCCTCATTTTCCACTTCTTCTTACCTGAGCTATGGATTCAGGTAGACATCCCTGGGGGGCTCCTTGGATTTTTGGGTGGGCTGAATCAGCTAATAGAAAAGCTTCTCTGTCTTCCCTAATGAAGACGGCTTCACCTCCTAACTTATTTTTGGTGAGAGACTGAATACTTCAAGCTCTTCCCCCACATCCAGACTGGGTCCAGAAGTTTTGCAATGCTGAAGCAAACTAAGGGAGGAAACGGGGCAGATAATGATGAAGGAGTGTCAGATAACAGACTTGCGTATACCATACCGAACAAGGACTTTCTGGAGGCTGTATTTTATTTTTATGGGGTGTGTGTGTAATTTAGACTTTGTTTAGCTTTTAAACTGCCAGTGAAAGGGCAAAACAGGGAGCAACTTAGAGTACACACTCACTTGGGCTCATCTCACCTTCAGCACTATTTTGGTGCTTTGTTGCTACATTTTAAGAAGAAAAACTACCATAAGAATGATTTCAGGGCATAAAGCCTGGATTTGGAAGTGAAATTTCTCAAAGCTTCAGAGTATGTGAAGTGAAAAATGTGCTTCTGCCTGTTGTGGAGGTGAGGAAGGAGAGCAGTTCAAATGTAGACCTCGGTTTTCTTCACATCCTGGCATAGTCAGGGATCTGGGTTTTCATTTAGCCCCGCACACGTCTGTTCAGCTGCTCTCTTCTCTCCTGGGCATGCAAGAAATGGAAGGGTTGAGGGGGAGAGGAATTTATTTCATCAACAAATGGAGACATTTAAAATTTTTTTCTGAAGTGTCACAAAATTAGAAAATGAATGGAGGAAACAGTCATTATGACATCTTGTCATTTCTACTCTGCCTTTCCTCCAGCTCTCATAGGCTGTACTGACGTGCAGCTATCTGCAAATCTGTAAGGTATGAATCATCTCACACATTGCTGAGGTGAAACCTGGCAACTATTTAACAGCACCGCTGCAACACTATGGAACATTTTAAGACAGGAAATTAAGAATACCTGAGCCAACTAAAGCCACAGGGGAAAGTTTAGATGGACAGAATTTAATTACCCATTCTGGAATTTGGCCAGGACACCAAAACTTACACCCCAACCCTCCTGTAAAGTGCCATCAGACCTTTAATACTAACAACTGGTCAAAACATCAGCTTTAGATCTGCTCCAAATGAGAACAGCACTAAAAGTCATCCAAGACCTGCTGAGGTATTCATTTTCTACTGACTGACAGGAAAGGGTACAACATACTGAATCATGCAAACCAGCTATAGCACAACAAGAAAAATACCTTTCCTAGCAGCACTGGAGGCTTTTCTTCTCTAGAAGTAGCTTAATATTTTTAGGAGAATTCGGTGTATTTTCAGAAATGCATCGAGTGACTTTGTAAAAAAACCAACACATTTCATTATCTCAGAAGTGAAAATATCCTCGTGCTCCCCTTGCAGGGCCCCCAAATATACTTCAGTGCTCAGCCTCTTGTTTATTGCCATTTGTAGCGTGGAAAAGAGACATACTATAGTGAATAACAGCGTGTTGACTTTAAAGGGAAGATTAAAGCCTGAAAGTCTATACTTTTTCACTTCTCACATTATTTTTCTAAAGAAAGCTGTATACTATTTAACATTTATTTGTGGTGAAGCTGAAAAATTCTGTGGGTTATCTTTTCTAGAAGAGTAGGATTTCTACAAATCGCGGTTCTTGAAATTCCTTAGGCTGAGGAATTATGTCAGCCCTGAAAAGCATGGGTTCATTATTCACATTGTGTTACGCTGTTGACATAATTCCCTAACAGACTGGGACATGAGGTGTCCCAGTTTGATACTTCAACCTACAGTCACTGCTTTCGCGTTCTCTAAATAGTAAACACTTTTGTGTCTGAGTTCCTGTTTTAAAAATCCTTTGAGCAGTATATCTATATAAAAAAGAAAACCTGGGTTAGCTGTGGGCCACCAGCAATTTATCAAGCAGTATTAGTTATGTCTGTGGGATATTTTTCATTATCTGAGGATTATTAATAGAGACACTATATACATAGTGATTATTCGTTGACTAATAATTGAGATAATATCGATATGAAGCCTAGTTTCATTAACAACTTAGTAAAGAGACTATGATTGTGAAGGGTATTTTTTCCCTCCAGTTTGTAATCAAAAGTCATTTAATAGTGAAATCAGTCTTTACTTATAACAGAGGTTGTGGACTTTGGGAGTTGGCAGAGCCAGCTGCTGGGCTGCTGGGAGCCAGACTCTTTTTGATCTTCATATTGAATGGTTTCCTTTGATCACCTAGACAATAGATCATAAAAGAACAGAGCTTTTACCCATATCTCCCTAAATTTGCAGGTAAATAATGAGATGGTCTGAACTGAGGCTGGAGTGTAAGATTTTTAACAAACAATTCTCCCCTTTGAAGTAGACTTAGTAAAATTAGCATATAAATGAGCAATGCTGCTACATAAGGACATGTGGCTGAAGAAGAGGGATAATTGGACTGAGCGGGTTAGTTTCCAAATGAGGTCGTTTGCTAAATAACCGGCAGTTAGACTACAGGTGTGTTCATTTTGTGAGTTGGAGATGAGATGTGAACAATGGGTTATGCTCAAGTAGGGGACCCCCGTCTGGCCTGGGCAAGGACTGGAGCTTTGTAGCTGGCCTGGAAAGCATAAAGTTGGGTGGGAGGCAGGGCAGACATAGACCATGCCTCTGTGGGAAGAGGTATCCTAACCAATGCTGTAAAGTCAGGCTGTGGTCCATTACACCGATACTTGTCTGTATCATCTTCAAGCATGCAATGCTACTCAATGCGCTCATCCATAAACCTCTTCAGAGCTCCGCTTGCCATGCCTGTGAAGAAGGACCATTATGCTGAAATAGCTGCACCGGTGGCTGCCGCCAGTGGCTGCGTGGGCTGAACTCACTGAACTCGAAAAGCCAGAACAAGGGTTTAGTGTGGTGGTAGCAGGTTAACATTAGGATCTTTGAGCCTCACAGCTTTTCATTTCACCAAAATCAGCGGAATTACCTACCCCAGTGGGAAACTGCCACCTCATTACAGGGTACCTTGGACTCTCTCCTCTCTGCGTGGCCAGGACAGCCCCTCCCCGCACCAAAATGACCTTGTCCTTCCATGGCAGGGACACACGGCTGGAGCTTTCTCAGTAGTGGTGCTTCCTAATTTACTAAATGAAAAAGAAGTTAAGTAATATGTTTTTGAGTCAGCTTTCAACCAAAATTTCTTAGTGCACTTGAAAGAATCATGCTCAGTTCACTGGGACTTGCTTCTTTAGTCACTCTAACAAAAAACAAACTTGAGATTGACAGGGGACAGTAGATGGAAGGGAGCATAATCCCAGTGGCACCTGAATAGCCAACAGAATAGTGTTTTCTGTGTAGTACAAAAACCAAGCTCAAATCCCCCCTGTGACTGGTTTGGAGGAAAGACATGGACCAAGTTTCTGTGGAGAACATCAGCATCCTCTGGAGCCGCTCACTGTCCTCTGGCCCAGGTACTGCTGAGATCATCTTTGCCCTTCAACAGGAGATGAGATCACCCTCCCTCCAGTGTAACCCTCATGTAACACGGGAAGCTGAGGACTGAATCCAGCTCTTTTACATCTTAAGTGAGTGTTAAGGGCAACATTTTTGCCAAGATATAAATGTCATTTCAGTCTCTTGTGAAGGTAACCTGAAAAAAGAGGTTCTGTACATACAGATTTTCCCCCAACATAATTCTCCTTTCCTGCCCTTGGAGACCTGTTAGGACAGGACTTTGTACTACCGGTGAGTGCAGCATCCCTCTGGGATCTTTCGCTCGCTGCTGGAGCACAGTCAAAGGCTTTTTCAGGAGGTGAAGATGGGCACAGTGGGCTGCAGCAGCCAACAGGGAAGAGCCAAGTACCTGCTCTGACATGGATGTCTGAAGCAAGAAGGGGGTTTGGGGAGGTTTTGTGGAGATGCTTGAGGTTGGGGAGCTCTGGGTGGGTTTGGACAAGGAGAGTTTTATGCAGAGCTTTAGAAAGAGAGGTGTGGGATGGCAGAGGCTGGGGGTTCTCCAGCTGGGACCTGGGCACATTCGTGAGAAGGACCGAGGGATGACAAGATTGTTATGGATGGGTTTGGAAATAGGAGCTTTGGCACAGGAGAGGGGTAAGAGCTGGAACAAGGGCTGGGGTGGGACAGCAATGGGCACCAAAGGAAATGGATTTGTTAAACACCTCTGACTTAGATGTTCGTTTTGGGGCAAGAGAATTTCCTGTCCCTTTTCCTCTTTCCTCCCCCCTTATTTTTTTTTGCTGCTGGCAACAGGAGTGGCCTAGCCCAACTAAACAGAGCTGATTTGTTTCAGAAAAATCGATATGAACTTTTTCTGCACTTCTGAAATCTTTCTGTCCTCACCTCTTATATTTATTAGTTCAAAGTGATTCACCAAAAGTTGACCTGAATTCTCAAACTACTTTTCTTCTGGCAAATAAACTCTTCACTAAAAACATATGTGCCCGTCACTACACTAAATGCATGCAGTCTATTTACTTGCTGTTTGGCTGATGGCTGGCCCCTTCCTAGCAGTGCAGAGGAGATGGAAGGCATTAAGAAAAGCCCTGAATATTGCTGGCTGAATAGTCTGCAAAAAAAGGATAGGGATGATAGGAATGAAATCCTAGCACTGTTAAGCGGCACTTGGAAGACTTTGCTACAAAGTTTCTATTAAAAAAAAATTAAAAAACCCCAATGGAAGTCACACAAATAAAAACCATGCACAGCACTTTGAAACCACACCAGTGTGCCTCTATAAATGCATGTGATTTAAAAAAAAATAAAAATAAAGGACCTTAGTTATAGGCAATGCACTTTAATGGCTCAACCCAGTATGGAATAACCTCATGAATATACATTCCAGAACTGGTCTCTCTGTGACATGGAGGAAAGGGGCAGACAGAGCTGCAGATACAGAGGCACAGCATCTGCTAAGACTTCACTGCCTGGCTACTGCTCTAGCACACCTACCATCCCTGCTGAGCCTGTTACACAGTGGGACCGAAGCCAGCCTTACGCTGACATGCTTCTCCGAGATCTGCAGACAGAAAGGCCAGGTAACGGGGTCACTTTTATGAAAGCAGGAAGGTGGCACAGAAGCCGAATGTGGAGCTGTTGTTCAACAACCCCCTTGGTACAAGACATAGGGGCCCTCGACGAAGCTACTGGGTTGGTTCAAAGTATTTTAAATAGCAAACAGGGAGTGAGGAGGCAGAGAGTAACGACGGCTTCAAAAAGGGACCGAACTATGCTGTGCCAATAGCCTGATTTGGAGGCACCAGCAAGAACTGTATAAGGGTCTACCTGTCCTTAGGCTAATGCAGTAGCATTAGAAAAAGGGTGTATTTTCTCTAAATACATTTCCCAGTGCAAAGGGCAGGCTGGTGGCTCAGGCAGATGGCAGGGCAGAAGGGGGAGTTTCCATTCAGTGGGGTACAAGGTGTTTTAATGAGGCATTTAAATCAGGCAACACCTGCTCTTGGGGCTTCCTTGGAACTGAAAACGTATCTCAAGGGATGATGAAGAGTGGAACAGAAAAAGAGCTTTTTTTTTCCCGTATGGGTGGATCCATTTGGTGGTAGGGGGAGGGAAATGTTTCACTAGGAAATAGGAATAATCACCAAGGAAAGATATGAGAAACAGAGAAATCACAGGCTGAAGTAGGCTTAGTAGGAAAACAACTGGGGATTTGAAAAATTACCAGAAAAGTGATATTCTCAAGAGTGCAAGCAATAGCACAGGCTCCACTGAAAATGAGGTTAGTTTTGGAAATTAATATCACATCTGTCTAGTTCCAATAATCCTTGTCCATTTTAAAATGGAGCTCACGCCACAAGATATCTGCTATAAATAATCAAATACATTATGACCTGGACATATCCTCTACATAGAATAATCCTGCTGTAAAAACTGAGAATAAAGGAATTTGCTGGACGACTAGCACTTAAGAAATTGTTCCCTGGTGGGTTATTTGCAGCCTATTCTCTACTTCGGTAGGAGTTTATGTTGAATAACTCACAGCTGTGGAAATACCTGTACAATGGAATTTAATACTGCCAATAAAGGGATCCAAATTGGCACAGCTCCACTCAAGACTCACTAATGTTAAGACACACAAGTGTCTTGGGTCATGTAAAAGGCTGAGTGGCTTCAGCACAGAACTGTGGATGCTGAGGCGGAGGGGTGGTACCAGCCGACAAAGGATGGGACGGGGGCAGCTAATGAGACGGGCAGCCCTGTGCTGCAGGAGCTGAGTGCGCCGTGCTCCTCACCAGGGCACTGTGTGCTTCCCATGAGGAACCACGGACGTGCCACGAGGCCAGCTGAGCTCTGAAGCCTTTTGTCTTTGTACAGAAAGCGGGGTCCTCAACATAGTCCTTTTGTGGGAATTTTAGGAAACTGGGAGGTTTTTTTAGGAACAACAAAAAGGGAGAAGGACTCAGTCCTGCTTGCTGCGCTGTAAACACACAAAACGCAGTAAAGCCACCCAGGTACACAACAGCCACGTTACAGTCAGGGTTTTTCACTTCTGTCACATTTAAAGCACCAGCTGCCAGAATAGCATCCCGAGAGGTGTGCTTGTAACTGGAAAGCCACAGCTGACAACTCTTTATGATATTTTTTTTTTATTGTGACTCTCCTGGATTAGTCTATTTTCAAATATTGAAAGGAATTGGGGAAGGGAGGAGAGGAGAAACATGGAATAACTGATGCTTTGGATGATTTGTATCACTCATATGTCCTTCAAGCTACCTCTCTGCAATGTTTACAAGCATATTTCTGTGGAGAGCTGGGCAGGACACGATCTGTGTAATTCACTCTGCAGCGTCATGGCCTAGTCAGGAGCCTTGAGAAGGGAACCTCGTCAGCCCACCCCGGGCTAGATCAGAGGTGCTTGTATTTGATATTTGACTTCTAGCTCCAGCATTTTTTAACTGTTTGTTTTAAATCAATACCAAATTTGTAGTGCTTGTAGCTGTAGGAAAATCAAATCTGGAAAAAAATTATCAAAGTATAAGTTAAAATTTTTATACCTGGAAGGAATCAAAAGAAGAAGTGCATTCAAACAAGAAAAAAGGTTCTGGTTTAAAAAAATAGAATAAAATTTTTAAAAAATCATGATTATTTCTGTACATCTATTCTAGGTGTTTCACAGCAGCCTGCAGTCACGTAGGCAGGCATTTTGCAGTGAAAGTCAAATGGCCACAAACCTTCCCACCAGGGAGGCACTGGCCTGGAGGAGATTGCAAGGTACTCGGATGGAGGGTGAGGTGTAGGTGGATGGGTATAACGGTCCCGGAAAAGCTGTAACTGCAACCAGGCCTTTAATGTGACAAGATGACTCTACTGGTTTCAAGGTAGGACTGTCCATGTGTTTTGTTTATTTTACCTCAAAGATTATTTCAACTTAATCCATCTGTTAATCAGTTAAAGGAGATTGTTGCAGTTAAGAAACCAGAACAGTTTTTGCTCTGCATTATCACAGATGATTAAAAAATAAAATAAATGAATTAAAAAAAAAAATCAATTTTCCCTTTCCCTTTTGAGTCTTGACCTTGCAGCTATGTGCCCACCCTGGTACCTGGCAGCGGCTGCCTGAGGCCCATCTCTGGAAGGTTTCCTTCATTACTGATTGCAATTTTCTTCCCTGGTATATGGGCTTTTCTTGGAAACTGCTGTCTTGTAGATTGCCACTTTCTGAAGTGTCAGACTGTTCGAAGGCAATTACTATACAGACCACTCCTTCCTTCCGCAACAGTTCCCCTCCCTACTTGAGAGCTGGCTATGCTATGGGTCTCACAATAAAATCATAGGACTTGACAACTCTTGTTTCCATTTTAAAAGCCCACATCCCACTATTACATGGTCTTGAGCTTAAAAATGTTGCCTCCAGGTGGAGTGCCACTGTTCAATCACTCATTATAAACTGGTCATTAGTATTATTCCCCAGTATTATTCCCCCCCAGGAATGCAGCTGGCATCTACAGTAAAGCCAAATCCTGCTGTGTGAAATTCGTGAGTTAGGCCCTTCTCAAGGGAGTTCTGACTTAAAAAAAAAAAAAGGGGGGGGGGGGGAATATATTTAAAGGTAATACAGTTTCTAGGAGAAAGAAGGCTGATTTAGGTTATATTTTTCTGAGCCCTTAGGCTGAAATAAGAGCAAAACATGGAAGTTGGCTAAACAAAGCCAACCTGAAACTCCCTGTCCCTGTTAACACAAAGGCAAGCAGAGGAGATGATAGCTGCGATATGCAAAAATGAAATTGCATTGCCCCTACAAAGCTCAGGAACAACAATAAAGGTTCTTGATCACTGTCCAGGGACACCTTAGCTATGAGCCCGGCTCCAATGTACACTGAGCTCCTGTAGCACTTCACACCTGATTCACATTGGAGGAGCTGGTGATTTAAGCACAGAGACAGTCATAGACCTGCTGAAAAACCTGTATGAAAAGATACCTGTCTCAGTTGCTCACCGTTTGTTATCACCCTTCGGAACATGAGTTTAGCCTGGAGAGGAGATTTCAAAGAAGACATTTTGAAAATTCCCTTTCAAAATGGAGTTTGCAGTCAAAGACAGACACAAGCCCCAGTATCCATCACAGTTCCTAAATTTCACACCTTCTGTCTGCTGAATTTGATCTCTCTTGGCAACCCAGGAGCAACCCACCTTGGTTTTGATGGGTTTGTCTGTGTGGAGTACAAGCGAGTCCTGCATTTTGTTTTACACATAGCCAGAAGAAGATGGAAAGTTAAAAACTTTGGGCAAAATGGCAAACAAATTTTCATAAGCTATCAAAGAGAGATGAAAGAAAATTGAATGGAAAAAAAAAACCTCAATCCAGCAGCTGAAAGCACCAAACACAGTTCTTAAAAGCTTTTCTAGTACTCAAACCCCCCAAGAGATCACTCAGGGAGGATGAAACTTTATGTGATGAAATGAGAGTTTCAGTCGAATGTGATAAGGAGTGTTAAATGCCTGCTTCATATCAAGCATTTGCTAAAACGTCTCCTAATGCACTTACAAAGGAGACGCTAGCCTTATACATTATAGCTGTTCAATACAAAATTGTACATACTATCTCAGATGAATTCAGAGTTGTTGAGACAGAACTATTAATTAAACTGGGGCGATACACTACTTCAGATCAGACAGAATTCCTTTTAACATAATATAAAATACAGCTCCCCCCCCTCCTCTAATGACTGTTCTGCATGCCACCTTCCAACTGGCAAGATCCTGGACACTTGAGAAGTATTTATATCATAGAGCACCATACAAATTAATAAAAACCCAACCAACCAACCAACCAACCAACCAACAACAACAACACCACCCTCATAAAATCCCCACAACCACACACAGAAAGAAAAGAAAAACAACCTGAAGAATTTTGGACTCCAGCTATGAGCTCAGACCTACAGGATCCTAAATTTGGGTGTCCAACAGGAACAGAAGCACGCTGGGTGGGCATTTATCTGGGTTCAGCTGAAGAACATTCCCCTGCTAATTTGCAGTAATGGCATTCATCACCTGCATTATTAGGGATACATTTAGTAACTTATCCAAACTGGAGCTTATCATTCTCATCCTGCTCCTTGCAAAGTTGATGGAAGCACGACCAGGAGTTTCTTGGAGAACTGGAGTGTTTGTGCTCTGTTGTGGCTGGATGCTTTTTGTAAAGTTTTTGATTCTGCATGCACAAGTGTATTATTCTCTGATGTCATCTTTAGTGCATAATGGTGTTTTAAAATGTGCTTATGGATTAAGACTGCCCATACACCCATTAAAATTATTTCTTGATGTAAGGGATATAGTTCTTTTATTTCAGAAGTGACTCACAGGGTCATGGAAGAAATGCTCCTGCAGTTAGATTGCTCTATCACTGATCCTAATAAAGCCTCTCCCTTTGAAAGAACTGGTACTAGTCGCTGTCAAAATAACACACTAAATTAGACGAGATTTTAATACTGTGAACATTCAGTGGAAATTCGTATCTTCTCATGAAACATAGCAGCATGGTCCATAAATTTAGAGACTTCCATAAGCAACTCTTTATCTAAAGGTACCTTCTGCCATTCTGCAATGCTGGGGTACCACCAGACTTCTTAATAGAAGCATAATGACATGCTAGAGTAACATCAGTTCTATGGGATGTTAAATATTCAGTAGCTCCTCTTACGTAGTAGAAGATTCAGGCCTTAGCCTTGTATAAAAATATGCTGTCAAAAAGCTAGAAAAAACATACAAATCATTCAGTCCTACAGAGTAAAACCAGCTGCTGGGGTTACTTGTGCCCCAGGGCAGCTTTAATTTGGACGTGCAATATATCACCATAGGGCTACTTGATCAGAGTTGCAGTCTCGGGAAGTATTTTCAGGACTATTCAATTTCCATTAGCAGTTTCTCCAGGATGTATTAGGCACAAACTGGGTTTCCTTCAATATCAATCATTCATGTTTTTTCTTTCATCCTGTCTTTGCTAAAATGGGATTTTCATGGAGGCCATGAAATTGCAAAATTTAGTCTGTTCTTACGGCTGGTTCTATCATTTAGGCTGCTTTAGTGGTGTTTCGCAGCAAAGGCTGGGTAAGGAACCCCTCTCCTCCCTGGCGTTAGAGAACACCCAGTAATGCTCAGTATTTTGCCTTCCCATTCAGTAGTTTCCTTCTCTACCCCCATCTCTTTCTCCACACTTCAAGACTGATTCTCCTTGGCAGCTCTCTGGTAATGGGTACTTTTGCTCTGTTCCCCAAGGACGCAAGTTGGTATAGTTCCCCAGTGTGCGAGAGCAGCACCTTCTCCAGGACCAAGGTTAAAAATTAGTTGCTTATGCCTTTCACAGAGCCCTATGATGCCGCACGCGTACAAATGCTAGCTATAGCTCCCAAGGTCCCTTCCAAATTGAATTATCCTACAACATTATTACATTCATACATACCGATGGAAAGATGATGAGACCTGAGGACACCTTCTTTCTGAAAAGACTACAAAGCTGCAAATATTGCTTCTTTTTGCTTGTTGTGAAAAGGGAGAAAAAAGGAGCTTTAAGAACTGAAATGTTCTCACGAGAGGCAGCTGGTGAGACCAGCTGGTGACTCATGTGACTTGGAAGCTCCCCGAGAAGTGGACTTTGCTGACCCAAGACAGAAAAAAAAAATCCCCAAACAAAACAATTCAAAGAATAAACAAAAAACCACCAGTGCTTATGATTCTTGCATGTTCCAAGTCCTTTGTAACAGCAACCAGCTTAGTTATCAGTGTTCTTACTCAGTCACTTTACTAATTATATGATTCTGCTTTTCTAAGTAAACTCCTGGAATTTCCTCCCCCTGATTTGTGAGGGCGCTTCTCAGGGCCAGTATTTCCCTCCATTTAGCTAAAACAAACAAGAGCTTTCTCTTTGAAAGTATTTCAGCATCATGAGATAAGTTTCCTTCCTCCTTTTAATAATTGCAGGGCTCGCCAGAGGAAAGTGTCAACAACATCATTTCCTTCCAAATTCTAATGTTCTTGTAGGTGGTGAGATTAGATTACACTAAAATTAATTGTTGGTTTCAAGCCGTCATTCTTCAGGCAGCAACCTCAGCTCTCATGAACGTATTACTTCAACTCACCTGTGATCTTTATTCACCTTTCCCGCTTCTCTGCATCAGGCGGTCAGAGAGCACACAAAAGCTGCAGCCCACAACCAAAAGGCATAAAATCCAGTAGTTAATGTGATTGCTGTACCTTAATTCTCTACCTGTAGGGAGCGTTCCCGTGGACAGGGCACATGGGGAGACATAGGATCACAGGCTCTGTCTTGACGAGTTTACCATGTCATTTGAAAAAAGGTAAGACAAGCCCATGCAGCAGCCCAGGGCATGGGGATGAAGGAAGTAGCAATGACAAGACTGCGTGGTTAGCTGTTGTACATCTCAAACCACTTCACTGAGACGACCCATTTGGACGTTTTCTTTTACGAATAAATAAGTGAATAAATAAAATCAGCTAGCTCCGTCTGTTATTCACCCTAACCACAATAGGGTGGATTGATAGCTTGTAGATGGGGTTTTTGAGGAGATATGGAGAAAGTGTCCTTCCAGATTAATTCAAGGACAGCACTCTAAGGAGTCTGTTACCCATTTTTCAAGCGTTCCTGTTTATTTACTGAAACAACAGGAGTAATATGACATCATAAATCTTTTAAAAATTGAAATAGTAGTGCCAGTCTTGAAAGATTAATAATAAGGAACGCCTTTTAGAGTGTGCTCATGGAAATGTAATATGAATGATTAGTGGTTTTGAACATTAGAATTACAGTGTATAATTGTAATGTTATAGCAGCTATATAGGAGCCAGTGATTCCTTAATGGAATACATTGTGAATTTAATTATTTACATGGAAAAATCAGGGCTGATATAGTCACTGAATGATAGACCTACTGTTTCCTACGTCCTGCAAGTGTTATGAAGGAGCAGCGTTGCTGTCTATGCGGATACATTCAGTCCATGTTTGTTATTTAGTTAGTTTTAAATTCTACCCTACAGCAGATATGCTTTTGTGTTGTTTAGGCTATCTTCCTGCAAGGCCTACCATAGGTGCCAAAATTCATTGAACGAGGATTTTGCTTACAGGAGAATGGGGCCCATGTCGGAGGCTGAGGTTCATTCTTTGGGCAGGAAGGGAGCTGTTTCCCGCTGAAGAACCAAGTGGCCACGCAGGGTGCTTCGCCCTGTATTTCTTCTGCAATGGTGGTTTCAAAACTATTTGGCAGAACCACATCCAGCAAAAACATGCTTAAATGTATGTATATACACTCGGGAGACACATTTCCCTAGAGTGGCTTCTGGGTATATGTACAGTCACTCAGAAAAAATCCAAGAGTTCTTCAGATGCTTTTATAATGTCAGTAATATTAAAAGTACAGTTTCAGTCCAGAGCAAAACATCACTCCCCTGCACAAAAGGCAAGATCGCATAGAATCAGTATCTCTGTGTCGGTAATTCTCCCTGTAAGTATTTGCCACCCACAGGGTGCACCTTGCAGGGCTTCTCAGCTGCCTCGGATGCAGGCGTGTGCCTGCATGCCCCCAGCTCAGCCGAGGGGCTTTACACGCCGGGCTGTATTCAGAGCGGCTGCACCAGCCCAGAGTTTTTGCTTGCTCCTGTGAACAATTGATTTGATAGCAAAGGGAAGAAAGGAGGAGAATTTTTTAAATCCTCTCAGCCCCAGTTGAGGGACTTATCGTAAAACTATCAGACAGAATTCAGCAGAGTGGAAATCCCTGCTCTGATAAGCCCCAGCCCTGGAAGGCGAGGGGTGCAAAGTTCAGGATGGAGGTGCGCTTGCTGGATGCCCTGCACTCCCTCATGCTTGGCCCTCGCTGCTGTTACTGACCTGTGGTGTTACACATCATTAATGTTAAAAAAAGAGCGTCTAACCAAATTGAGCTGTAAGCAATTCACACCTAAACTACAGGCTTTCCTTTTTGCTGGAAAAGATTGTCATTCAGTGAAACATTAATTCCAAAAATTCCTGGTGCATGATCCTGCACATGGGCGTGTGTCTTCAGCATGCAAGGAACTGTAAATGCACTATATAAGCGCACATTTGTTAACACAGTTTATTGGCACACTTATTGGCAAAGCATACATAAAATACAGTTGTATTATATAACACACTGACTCACTGTGTCTTTACATGATGAGTTGAACATAGTAATATGTAAATGAAAAAATTAGTTTCTTTTATAAAGTTTCACATAAATACACCGGAATAAAAAAAAAAAAAAAGTAAAACAAAAAATAGTTTGAGGGCTTTACAAAAATATTATACAAGAAATATACTATGAAAAGAAATAACAACAAAGCCAACTCAGATACAATAATAAAAACACAAAAGTTTTAGATTTATTAAGCTGCCCACAAAGTTAATGGATTACATGGCTTTAAAATATCTGGATCGACAGCAATTTTACAAAGCATAAACTCTCATAGGACTGGGTGTCTTTTTCCACATAAAAATATTTCTCATGTCTTTGATGAAAAAAAGACATTTCTTGTTTCAGCACTTTTATTAAATGATGGAAAGAGTATCTACTGGCATCAGCTAAATGCAAATTAAAAATGCTGGATCCTTTAAATGATTAACTGATGAAAGGAAAGTTAAAGAAAGAACAAAAGTTACTTTAAATTACTTTTCTTCAAAAGCTGTTTTTTTCTGAAACAAGAAATTTCAGGTGCAAGTTGAAAAGCAGAAAATATATTACAATTGTAAAAAGTTTTACATAGTTACGTTCATGAGATCCTGAGCACTGATGACTTGTTAAAATATGGCCATTGTTTGATGAGGAAAAAACCAACCCCTTCCAATAAAATGCATTGTCAGAAATTTGCCATGAAATACTATTTAATTTTCAATTATTTTAATTGAGGTCAGTGCCAGTATCATGTCGTATGTGAATGCTTCCAAGAAATGTATATGGAAGCTTATACAAGAGTTTTCCCTAATTAAAAAAAATGAGATAGCTTTAGTTTAGAAATAGATACTGTATGCGTTGAAAGGTGTTTTTTAAAATTTTATTTTGAAGAATGCTGTGAAACAGTAATTAATAACCCACTGACATACATTGCAGTGGGTACTGCTGCAGAATAACCTATTGGGAAGCTTGTGGTGTGGGGTTTTCAGATTTAGTCTCCTGGTTAGCAGGAGGTTTGCTGTTCCACGGGCTGTTATTTCCCAGTGCAGGTGAATTGTTGAAATCTTCTTCATCATCCATGCCATTTGCTGCATCATACTGTGTATTCTCTAATCTAGTGATAAGCCTTTCGTCTTCATCCCCAAATTCGCCTCCCATCAGAGTTGGTTCTCCTACCACCATCACATCCTGTGAACAGCACCCAATATTTGTTATATGGAAACCTTGAGAGAGAAAAAATCAACTTAAAAAAATTATGTTAGAGAATTTGCATCTCTCAACTTTGTGATATTTGAACAACAGAGTTAAAAGCTCCTGCATAGTAGGAACCAGGAGACAGGCTTACGCTTTATTTCTAATTCAAATGAAAAACTATAATACACCTCTCTAGCCGCATGCTCATGGCTCTGGATCTCAGAAACCCCAGAACTGAAAAGCAGGTAGAATGAAAAATGCGCATGATTTTAAGCAAATAAGCAGGCTATGAAACTGTCTTAAATTCCTGCTTGAAATATTTAGCCTTCATCCAGTAATTCTTTCCTGAGCCATTTTATTTGGAAAGGCACCAGGGTGCATCTCAGTTGCAACTTGGCAATATGCGTATTTTAAAAGTAGTTTAAAAGAAACCGCATTTCTTATCCTCAGACTTCTCAAATGTGGAGCACAGCACTCTAATAAAGATGGTAACTCTCTTATCCATAGCCAGCCAAGCCCTTTTACGCATCCAATATACTTGACATTCTGCTACTTAATTATGGTAATTAATTTAGGTAAAGTTTTCGATAAAAACAATGTTCACACTGATTTGACAATTTGCATAGCTAATTAAGTCATTAGCAAAAACCTGCTGATTGCCAACAAGCCCTGAATTTACCATCTGTTATTTCATGGTGCCTGTCACCTAACTCCATGTAGGCAACCCTGCCGCCAATCTGTGCAGTAAGAGGACCAATCTGTCCAGCTGGTACCGTAAAAGGAAGATGAAGAGTGCTAATTATAATTACACTGATGAAGCTAGTAGTCATCAAAAACTGAAGCATGCAAAAAAGAAAGAATTCATCTGATCACTGCTTTAAGTACAAATTGTCCTTCCATGAAAACAAGTAAACCGCCTACTGTACTCCAGTGCATCACAGATTTGCTGCAAAAAACCTAACCACCAGCATGGGATAGAAAGGTGCAAACTTGAGATTGGAAAGCAAAGGTGCAAAGCCAGAGAGCTCACTTCTCTCTGTTCAACGGAGAATCAGGCTGCTGTGCTAACCGCTAAAGAAATACGTGGATGCATCTTTTCATGCAGCTCAGGTGGCAGGGCATCAGCTAGCGTTTGGTAAAAGTGCAGTAATTCCAGATGTCTAGCTTTGTACCTGCTGATTTAACAAGCCCTTCCAAGAATCCTAGCGAACAACAGATTCATATTTTAAAGGATCTGTTCCTCCTTATGAATGTAAAAGTATTTGTAAAAAGCAAACAGAAGACAAATGTTTGCATTCAATAAGGTTTCTTTTTAATCAGATATGTACTTCCTTCACCATGAAACAATACAAATTATTGCCTGTAAGTATTTACACTGTTTCTCGATATCCCTCGGCAAAGGCTGAAGTGCTGCAGAAGTATGTTTATATCACATTTTCAGCCTGTGCTATGTGAAAAATTTGTGAGTAGATGGAAACTGTTACATGATTTCTTCTTTACATTGTCTATATCTTGTTACTTCATATATCCATAAAATATTTGATTAAATAAAACTCACACACAGCTTTGCAACACAGAAGTTTAAAAGACAAAGGTCTTTATAACCAAGTTTATCCTAATTTATTTCGTCCCTCTAAACAACAGACAACATATAGTGTGCACTGCT
>NW_008824806.1:4727250-4750442 GCF_000699105.1 Pygoscelis adeliae | reverse complement strand
CTGACCCCATTGTATTGCAAGAGCATTAATGACAAGAGAGACCTGGCAGAGGACAGCAAGTTGGGTTTGAGCGTGCAGTGTGATACGGCAGGCAAAAAGGACCACAGTGGCTGAAATACAGAATCACAGACCGAGGTGGCAACAGTTCCTCTCACTTCAACGCTCTTGAGTATGGACATCAAGTTCTCCCCGTTGCCATACCAGCAAGAGGTCGGCAAGCTGGATGAGACTTAGAGAAGTGCGTCAAAAATAACTATGGGGCTAGAACAGCTGGCTGGGGAGGCCACGTAAAAGAATTAAATATGTATTACATCCACCAAATGATTGGGAGGGGTAAATATGCTTAACAGCTGCAAGTGCTGAAAGGAAGAGGATCACTTTAGGCCAATCCGACGAGGTGTAAACTAGGGTACTACGATGACATTAAGTAAACGAAAATGTAACCCCCACTGCTAAGACAATATTCCTGTTACTGAGAACTGCAGACTGAGGATTAATGACCCCACTGGAACAGTGCTAGCTCTGCTGCTCAGGTCACCTAACACTGGGCTGGGAAAAATCTCAATCTGTGGTAGGAAACATTTGTGCATCAGCAGGGAGATGCTCAGTGACCTTGTAAGTATTTCCATCTCTAATTTCTCAGATTCTTTGCAAATATTATTCCTTTAATATAATGACACCCACTGAGAGCACAGTTTGCACTTATATTTCTCTCCATGCTATTGAGTATCTCTCTCTCTCTCTCTGGGAATTAAACTACAATTATACTGAGGTTAGTGGAGTTTTCCCTCATGCTATTTAAAAGATAGATATCACAGCATTAGTTACAGGACATTTTTAAAAAATAATATATATATTCTTGACAATCCTGCCACTTATAGTTATGTCAGGCAAAAATAGTGTCTCAGGAAGCGCACATGCTGGTTCCTCCCCGGAGAGGATTCTGCTCCTCAGACTGAAAGCTGAAGACCCCACCGAGTGCACCCCATTGAACCTCCACTCACTAGTTCCCGTGCAATGACCACCAACCTCTGAGGAGGACTGGAAGTGACTCCTTTTAGAGCCCCTCAATGCTTCTCCTTAAATTGGCCAGTGGGGGTCACTGCTGTTGAATGACACAAGGCTCCATCCCTCCCAGGGTTGAGGCTGCAGCTCTGGAGTGCTCCTAGCTCCTGCTCATGGAGTGAGAAGCAGAATCCAAGAATTAAACCCTAGTCTCTTGCACGGCAGCACACACTGCTATGGCCTAGTTATGGTAGCACATATTTGACTAGATTAGTTTAAAAAAGATTTAGACTGTAGTCACTCAATCTTATTAATTTACTTTGTGCTTAGAAACAACATTTTTGCTCAAGGAATGTCTCATGATAGTAAAATATGGTTGCAGTGAGGCACTGTAAATAAAGCAGTGGATGTTTTACATTATGTGATAGAAATGTGTTATTTAATAATATAACCACAAAAGCAGCTTTCATGTATATCATACCTTTCATCCTGAAATAACCCTAATTGCCATCCAAACTTAAATTGATGCATATAAACTATACACAGAGATCACTTCATACACAACTCAAATGCAAGCACTTCTATTTAACAGACCAGTCATTTCTCAAGCTTCATCTTTTTTATAACTAGCCTCAAAGTTTAGCTCTGCTATGCCCAGTTATGTAACTAAACTTTTTAACTTGGGATTTTAAAGATTATCTGATGGCTAAACAAAGTCTTACTGGAGTCAGGAGGTAAAAATGTGTGGTGGGCCATGTAAAATTCCCCATACCTATGCCTGCCATCTTTGCTGCTGTTTAATACGTAGCCCCGCTCAGTGTGTTATGGTGATTAGTTCGTAGTTCAGGTGTCACAGTCTCCAGAAGTAGAAGAAAAGTGCTTCACAAACCTGAGATAATTAAAAGTGCCTGAAACTATCAAGTATATTGTTCAAGCAAGCCTGATACTCCAAGGACTGAAGGTTGCACTAGTTTTAGCAGCCAGCATACCTCTAAGTGCTAAGTCAAAAGAAGAAGGGTACCTCCTCCTGCCTTCCTTCCTTCCTTCCTTCTTACAGAATTGTATTAGCAGTGATTATGTTAATAATTGACTTCTTAGCCCCTTGCCACAAAAATTATTAATGACTGAGAGCCCCATTGCTGCCTGCACCCATAATGGTCACTGCCTCCAAGGCAAATACATCGGACTGACATTGGTGTTGAAATGATCTACAGAAACAGAACTGACATTTTAATTAGGTTTCAGAGTAAACACTTTCTAGCGGAAAATGGTTATCTTTCACGTCTCATCATAGTTGTCTCTGTTAACTTGACATTCTGGTCTTGTTTGGAATATTTTTCTTAAAGCGCAACAACTGGAAACCAATTTGTTCACTCTCATCTCCTTACGGCTAAATCTTAGATTCTGAATTGCACAGTTCTGAAACACGGGATAATTTCTGACACTAATCTTCTGTCCCTGGAACTGCAGCTCTGGAACTACTACATTCATTACAATCCACCTAAACCTACCCCCTGTTTCTGAAACACGTAAGAGATTGTATTGCTCCCTTCCACATTAGCAGGTTTATTTATGGATTTGGCTTTTGAGGAGCTTACAGAGAACTACAAAGAGAAAGAGAGATTATTGAGGTATGTGACTTGCTTAAAGAGTGCAAGGAGGCTCTAATTAAGACTCTGGATGTAACAAAGAACATTTGATTTACTTAGTGGCATGTAGTGATGCTTTATTCTTTCCAACACAAATTATATTTCACTGGGTTCATGGTTACAGTATTACACTCAACAGAATCTTCATTAGTAAATGAAAGCAAAATCCACCTGTTAATTTCTATGGCTATGACTGGGAGCAGCCTAGCGCAATCGTTCTTAGAGTTTGTGAGAGTTGTGCATTGTTGTCAAATTTCCAAATTCAAATAGATGAAAATGGATCAATGTGCACATTTTTTATTAAATTTAACTGAAAGTGATACAACTGTATGGACCTCTTCTGCTGATCTTGCATATACCTGTAATCCACAGATCACAGCGTACAAGTCACTGCTCTATGTACAAGGGCCTGGACTTGCAAGAAAGTTTTATTTGAAACAGAAGAATATGAAAAATGCAAAGGAATACAATTTCAGCCAGTAAAGAGGCTTGAAAACTGAGCAAAGACTTGGGAAAACACTGCAGCTAACCTTAAATATTACAGGAAATTAGTACTGTGTAAGTGATAAGGCAGTGACACACCCAAATTAGATAACTGATTTCTTTAAAATCATAGGAAAGCTAACATTAGAAAGGCGGGTTTTCTATGAACCTTGGAGAAGGAGTCTTGCCCATCTTTTTGTTTGGAGGAAAGAGGAAATTGGTAATTCCAGTTGCTGCACAATGGGTTAACATTTCTTCCAAAGATCAGACGTGATCGAGAACATGAACAAATCTGAGAACAGTTCAAATGACTGAGCTCATTTGACTGAGTCTCAGCATCTGCTGAGACTAAGGCAGCTGAGTGGACTATAGTTTCTGGGTCCCTGTTCTGTCAACTTTCTTTACGCACTAAAAAAAGCCCATGAATCTGTGGAAATCACTGGAAGTACTGAGCCTGCACCAGTGAGAGCCTGGGAGAAGAAGACTTCTGGTGAGAAAAATGGTTTTGTGTTTGTGCTATTGGAGAGACTTTAGTGGTACTTGGTTCTACTTCCAACACACTACAGTGTGTTGCCTCAGCACTTACAGATTAAGGTCAAAAGAATCACTGGACAAGTAATAGGCCAACCTAGGCATGAGTTGTGCAGTGCAATCATATAGCACACTGGCTCACTACATGTGTTTTAAGGATGTAGGAAATATGTAATATGTAGGAAAGGTGTTAAACAAGGGACTTGGGCAGGAGGAGTCATATTGACACGAGGAGATGCTGAAGGTCTGAACCAGTAGCACGAGAACTAACAGAATCACAGAAACCACATTATAAAGGAAAATGAGTGTAATAGAGTGCAAGTGACTGTCAAAAGGGCAAAACTTTGTATTTTATTTAGCAGGGTTGAGAAAGTATAAAAATAGTTAGAGATATGAGTACAGACTGCGACTGACCCTTTTCAAATTACTGATGAGAGAGAAGATGCATACCCACCCACTGGCAGAGACCCTTAAGATGCTTTTGAAGACTGTGTTATTAAAGATGTATCAGAATGTGTCAACACAGTCAAAGTGCTCATAAACTTAAGGCAACACAAAGGGCACAAATGCTACTGATTGATTAGGCTGCAGCAACTGAACTTCAGGGTGCAGTGCCAACCTGAACCATGCATGGAAATACAACCACATCATTTCACTTTCTGGGCTTGGCTCTGTATTTTCAGCACTGTCCCTGCCTGAAGAACTGATCCGAAAATAACGCAGGCGGAGGAAATGGCACAACCTCCTATTACTGAAGAAGAACATGTATGTGACAAAAAACGGTCCATCTCATTGATCAAGGTTTGCTTAGCCCCATATATTTATCTGAAGATCTGGAAGGGGCTATGGGAAAAATGACAAATCTTTCTGAAGTCATAGCTGATGGTACTCCAGCTGCTTTCCAGTCACTGTCTTGAACACGGAACATTTGCCTTTCCAGACATGAAGACCTCATTAAAGAAACAGAAGTTAATGGTGTGGGTGAGAAATGTGGATGAGGGATATGGTAAGTTAAGACATTTGCCATAGTCTACACAGCATTACTGTAGGAGCAAAACTGAATAATTACTAATGTCCTAAACCAAGAAACATTACACAGAATAGAGGCTAAGGAATCATTCTCTAACCAGGATTAATTTGCTATCAAAGAGAAACCAACATAGGAGCATAAAAGTGACAGGAAATTAGGAATTTGATTCTATTATGGTGGAGAGACTGTCTTTGCTGGCTGGGAAGAAATCACTGAAGAAAAAGAGAAAGCTGGAGTACATGACTTCATATTAATCCAAGTTTGGTATGGATATGAGCTCATTGTTGGGTTTCTCCAGAGAGGATGATGGGAAAAGTGGAACTGAAACAAGCTCTGCTTATGTGAGTCATCTGGACAGAAGATGCAGTGATTTCATTCCTCTTCTCTAATAATGAGGGGGGAAAATGCTTATAACACTGAAAATGAATGATTTCAATAGGTTGTTTTCGACTGAGCAGGAAAGTCCCATTCACAGAAAGTTCTATGGCCAAATGAAACTTTTAGTTACTAGAAAAATGTCAAATTGTGTTTGAGGATATCGTCTTCTATTGCATATGAGGAAAATCAAACATTAACTACTGAATGATTTGCTTTAAGGTAAAGTTAAGAGAAAGAAACAGAAAGCAAGTTACTGCTGCCTGCAGCTGACTTCAGAAAGCAGTGGTATGCCTGTAATGAGGCTCACTTCAAAGAATGCATAATTTTGAAGAAACATGGTAACATCTCTCTACTTAACTGAAAAGTGTTGAATAGTTTTACACCAAAATATCCTACTGCTAAAATTATTTTGAGCTCTGTCTACTCTACAGGGTGGCCCAACCATCAATTCCATCTGGTTTGCTATGTTTGCTGTGGGGAAGATGGGAAGAGCTGTTAGTATGTCAAACCGAACAGCTAAGCATTTTCCACTGTGCAGAGGGAAGGAGAAGAGTCCTAAAAATGGAACCTGATCCTCCATACAAAAGAGTTTGGACCATCTTGCTACTCTGGTACAGAGAGTAAACAATATGGAAAAATATTGACTACGCAGCATCCTGAAAGTCAATGAAGACTAAAAATCCATCCCTCATACCACGATAAACTTCACCATTATGTCTCAGATGCTCAACTATCATCTCCATCAGGAAGAGTAACCTTGACTACTTCACCTGTCAGGAGTAGCCTTTCAGTACCTGAAGTCAGCTTGAATATCAGTGGGAGTGACAGGTAACTATCAGAGGGCTCAGTTACACTCAAACATATGAGCACACGTGGCTACCACTGAAGCCAACAAAAGTCGTCTCTCCAGGGACGAGCAGGCTGAAGAGAGGCAGAGGGTCAGATTCTGATTCTGGTCCTACTGAACTGAACTCAGGGCAGGAAGTAGCTGAGATAAAGTGATTTTACTGTCTTTTAAAATTGGAGTCAGCAGAGAACTAGCTGGTTGCTCAGTTTTACATCTAATTGCTGTTTTTTTCTTAAATATGGTTGATTATTGATCCAACGGGTTTTCTGGCAGACAGCCAGTGAGGCAGAGTGGCCTCTGCCACCAGAGGATCAGTAAGCTGGCCTTCTGGCTGCTTCGTGCTCCTAGAAAAACCCAGAGGTGCCTATATGGGGGAAAGAATCTGACTCTGGGGATGCGAGCTGCGCGAAAATTTTAATATGACAAGGAGAAAATATGAGTTTAATGTACCAAAGCCCAAAACTTCTGTAAGGTAGTGGATTGCTGAATCAGTTGCTAAACAAAAATCTTCATTTCATTTCACTGGTGTTAGTCTACTCCTCTTTTTTATCTGGGTATTCAAGCTTCCTAGGAAGTGCCTTCTTTGTGCTAACAAAAGGCCTATATTCTCTGTCAGGCTTCAGAAGAGACCTAGCCCTTTCCTATCTGCTGATCAGAAATCCAAGAAAAATCCCTGCTTGTTATTCCCAAGATACAACTTTACAGTTCCTATAATATCAAATTAATTCTCCTAGCTTTAAAATGCATAAGCTATCGACTAAGGCACACTTTGTCACAATTTGGGGTTTGATTACCCCTATCTTGTGAATAAGGCAATAAATGTGATCATTAAAGTGCTGGTACAGTTCTGGAAATGACTTGGTGTTTCCCTATATAATTAGGATGTCAACAGTGACAGCTAGCAGAGTGTATAAGCTGAGACCCATATTCCAGGGGATCTACCCTCTGCAAGTGGAGTGGTTGGAAAAAGAGATAACCTCTGCAGGTAAATTAATTCATAATCTGTTCCACTGGACCATCTGAACCCGGCACCGACTAGAGGTAAGGTACTAACGTAGAGAGACCAGCGGTCTGCTCAGGTACGGCTGTCCTGGTCCACAGGGACTCATCCTCACTTAGCACCTGGCAGATGGAAGTCTGCAAGACTCGTGCTATGTCTAACAACACGAGGCCCAATCTGAGTCCTACCGCCAGTGGAAGGACTCCCACTGACAAGAAGGGGAGTTGGCCCAGGCCTTAAAAAAATAACATCTGGTCCTCAAGATACCCCTGCTTGAGGGTCATTCGTTAAAGCTGCACTGCAGAATGGCTTCTTCACATCTCTCCACTAATTCCCCCGCTTCCACAGCACACTGTGCAAGATCGCCTTTTGCTTGTGACAGTTTAGGCTCAAGAATGCACCTTCTTTACAATGTAAGGAAAGAATTAAAGCACCATAAGCGATTCAGGCCTAAAAGGAAAGTGAGACTTACAGGTACCTGACTTGATAGACTCAGGTTTGCAGCAGCTGACTTTTTCTTGCTGTTGGTACTATTTGCGTTGTTCCCAGCACTGCTGTTGGAAGTGCTGCTGGTAGAGTTTTTCCTTTTTCTCCGTTTGGTTGTCGGTTGTCTTGTGGGTTCTGCTGCAATAAAATGGTAAGAAGGAAAGCAAATGGCAGATACTGTAAAGTGTGTACTAAAATGATCCATAAGCAGAACTGCTGAAATATTTTTTCATCTAGTTTTAAATTCCTATGTTTACTAGTATATGTACTAGTATTAGATTTAACATATGAACCGTAGGATAATATTTAGACCAATGGAATCTGCTTTCAATTTTGTATAATGGACTAATGAAGTTTATTCTCCCAGCATTATCTATAAAGATATTTGAAAGCATTTTATCAATGGGAGTATCATGATGTCTATCATGGTGTTCAAACTGACTGTGTCACTCGCTGTGTAACTGGTCACACAGCGAGTAACAGTTAGTGCTAAACAAAAATCCAGGTCTTATTCTGATGTAGGGAACAGCCTCAACTGACCCAGCCAGAGGCAAAGGCTAAAGGTAGCTTTCTACACTACTGCTGCTATTGATACAGCATACGAGCAGCTACCATTTCAGTTCCTTCTACCTCTGATGTGGGCTTCATCTTTAGAACTGCCACTCCCAAGGGAACATGTTAGAGAGTACTGAATGCCATTTCTCTGCGAGTCTTCCAAACTCAGACCGAATTAGGACAATTATATAACTTTTCTTAAATTGGAAAAGAACAGAGGGGCAATTGTACTTCTCAAAATTTGGCCTGGGCACCCACACGAATAGTCTTAGATATGCAAATCTTTAATAATCTGGAAAAAGAGAGAATTATTATTTTGAGGTGTAAGAGGAAGGAGATTAGGTCCAGGCCTGTAAATAACATTATATTTGTCTCAAAGACAATTAATTATGAATTGTAGCTGTAATTTCAGAGTCACAGCAGGAAGCTGAATTACACAAACGATGAATTCTAATGGAGCCAGTAGGCATTTTGCATTCCATCTACACATATTTTTGTACTAAATTATATCCTAGTCATAGTGAAACCATCTGAATGTGCACATCTATAAATCAGTTGGGTCAGACTGAAATCATAAAACATCAGAATCATTTTCAGGCTTACTTTTGGTACAGTGCTAATTCTTATTACTTTCCTTTGTAAGTAAATTTGCAGTAAATTTTCCCATTGTTTCTATATTAATTTAACTATAAAATAAGTAAAATACTGGAAATGAAACATACCTGGTGGGGCCACCATTCTCTGCCATTTTTGAAACAAGCAGGTCTTCAAGCAGTCTCGAGGACTTAGATTGTAAGTTTTATGTCTTGACATCAGTTCCTGCATTGGCTCCAGTATTACACACAACTGGAAGAAAAAGTCAGAATAGAATGATTTCATCCAAGCAAAGACTCAGTTGATCAGTATTTACATAGCTGGAAAGTATATTCTTGGATTTTTTTTACCCTTGCTAACAGAGTACGCCTTGTATAGCTCAGTTTAATCTGCACTGGGATTGCAGGATCAAAACTCTGAATTGAGAAAACTTTTGCTATTTGCTATCTTAAGTATTTAAAAAAAAAAATCAGATAAACTTCAACTCTGGTCTTCCAGACTACAGAGATTTCAGAAGAGTAGAAAATTTTCATGCTTGATTGCCAAAGCTGCAAAGATGAATTAATAAATAATAAAATGCCCATAGCGGGTTATCATTCCCGTATAGCAAAATGTACACACAGTGATCTTCTGACCTGCTGCACTCCACAATGAAGACTTCTCATAAATAAGTGTTGTAAACATGATGTCTTATCTTGCTATTGCATACAAAATAATTCAAATAATTTTGTTCCTTTCTTGTTATGAGGACTATACATTCTCTCCCCATCACATGAATGACATGTCCAAGAAAAAAGAGAAGCATTTTATTTTCCTCGTCAACTTGAATGCTCTATTATGTCAAAGCTGGAGATTTCTGAAAACATGGAATTTCAAGCAAATTTCTTCTTTAAATAAAAACTTATTTTCTATCTGTTCACTTAGTAATTAAAATCACTGTTCACCACTTTTTGCTCCTGTTAGCACAGCAGATCTAGCATAAAGAACACAGCGAGCTGGTTGTCCATTCCCTCCTGTTTACCACGACAGAATCATTTCCAGTGAGTTAAACCTTATGCAAAGCCACAGAAGAGTACTGACTTGCACACATGTAATTGAGGCTTACTCTTGCTTGCAGGATCCTTTTTTTTTTTGGTCATCCTACATGAAAAGAAAAAATCCAGCTTGACCCCTACATTCCACCTGAAATTTGCAGGGCTGGCACATAGGAGGAAAATGTTCCTTACTTGCTAACTGAGCACATTTGATAAGGAAATAGCTGACACAGAATAAACATGGAGCCTGCACGCCATTTTTAGTCACTTTTGAAAGCAGAACTGCATTTAGAAGCAGGGGAAGGTTTGGCTTTTTTTACCAACAGAAGTAAGGCAACAAGTTGGTCAAATTATTAGAAGTTAGAATGGCAACTGCAGAAAGGCATGACTTAAGCTGAGTCTTGTTCGGAGTTATTTACTTAATTTTAGCAGGTTTTTCTTGCTTGGATTTAGTTCAGCAGTCAATGTTTTCCTTCCATGCTTTAACAAATATATAAGACATGAGGCAAATTCTTCTCTCTGGGCTGCACAGTTGATCAACGTTTGCCCCATTCTCCCCATGTGCACCCCACTCTCATTCATATAAATGGAGATGCCAAATATGCAGGGAAAATAGCTGAAAGGGAGCTGCCATGAGGACTAAGAGATTAATTCAGCATTTAAATATTATTGTGTATTGGCACTGCCTTTTGATGAGCCTTTCATTAACAGCAGTTAAAACAGAGATAACATAAAGCAGCAGGGAGAATGCAGAGCTTCAGTATGAGGAATTATTTTTTTCCAACTGCAAAAATTGAATCTGCAGTTGCCTCACTGACTTTTTTCTTACATAGACTTTTTACATATATTTTTGTAGATATATATCTGCAAGGTAATCTAATAGACAGACAGTTGCTATCAGATTGTGCACTTTGGGCTCAGATTTTCCTCAGGTTCAATATTCTACCAAAAATTAAGAGCATCAGGTCCTAAAGTATGTGCAGGATCCAGTTTATGCTGTGAAAGAGGTGTTGTATTTTGAGTTCTTACTCAATTTATTCTGAAACCTGCAGGCACTTGCTCAGGTTTTGTGTGTGTTTGTGTGAGAAATTCGTGATCATAATCAACGCCATTGCTTTGGTTCTCAAAAGTCTGGGTTTCTGGCAGGGCTGCCTAAATTGTCTCATTATGAGCAGATAGTAACTAGCATGAAAAAGATAGCTGTGATAATTCTTAACAACTAGTTAGCCTGGGCAGAGCACTACACTACATAGCTCTACTGCTGCTGGGACTAAAAGTATGTAAATATACATGTAGGGTCTTCCAAGATTTCCTTAGGGACACTTTATTCATGACACATTTACTCCTCCGTATGTATTTATTGTTGGCAACAAAGAGAATGTTTCTTCTTTATCATCTGGCAAAGATGTTTCCTATTGTGCACTAACCGTAATGTGCACTGAGAACTATGCAGTCCCTGCTGCCTGTAGATATCTTGACTGCTAATCCTGTCTATATCTCTTTCACTTCACACACAAGATTAAAATTGGATATGGACCCAAAATGTAGCAATGCCTGACTGATCTCACAAGCATGGACTCAAAATGACAAGCGCCGGGGCCCCTACACTGGGGCATGGGACAGTCTCATCTCCTGGATATTTGGGAGCTGTATGGACTTGCGTGAATTCCTTTTTTGGTTCTGGGGCTGGGGAGTTCTCAACCATTTTCTCCCTCTAAAGTCTGCAAATTGTAAGGTCAGCTTTGGATGCCTGAGTAATAGGAGAGCATTGCAGTCTGTAGTGACAGTCCATTTTAAATGCATCTAGCTCATGTGAATTGGGCACAAATGTAAAATGAACTGGCTTAATGATGATTGATATTAAATCTCACCATCTTTTTCAGTGACCTTTGAGACCTACTTGAAATCTAAAGTGACTCAAAACCAAATCCCTGAAAGAGGAAAAGATCGTGGTCCAATTATCTTAAGTCTGAGGAACCTGCCACTGACAATCAGTAGCTTGGTTTTTGCAAAGAGCTAGATTAAAAATGTGGGGACAAAATGCATTTAAGAGCTAGCTTGGCTAAAACCACCTGCCGTCTTTAACTGCTAGTGAGCAGGGTAACTGGCAGGCTGGTTTGACTGCATCATTTTACAAAGTGACTTCTTAAAACAAAGCTAATGAAATGTTTTACATACTCCTACATTCATTGGCGTATAGAAGAACCCTGAGGCTTAGACTGCCTATTCCCCACAGATCCCCTAATCTCACCCTGAAAGATTCCCTTTCAAAACATCTATTTTAACATTTTTTCAAGCATTGGATAATATTAAAATGTACAAGTCTTTATTATAGTACTATAATAATAATAATATTTGGAACACCAACAAAACCGATCTCTTCTACAAGCATTTTCTGCACAGCTCAGAATCAGTCACCCAGGAAAATACCCTAAAGACTTGAAGACTTTAGTGCAGTGACGATGTACGATCACAGAAATAAATTCTACATTTCTAGGGACCCAGAACCTTTAATGGCAATGCTTGACAAGACACAGTTAGACATTTCCAAGCTCCACATTTAGGCAACACAAAAGGTGGGACTCATTTGCCCGCACATAGGTGTCTAGTGCCAGCTGAAATGCCCTAGGTTATCCTAGATCTGATCCATCTGATCTCTCTTGCTGTCCCAGAAGGACACAAGGCTCCATGTGGATGTTTCAGGCACTAGAAGGTGTCTTAAGTGTATGGGCAATTGAACGAAGCCCAAAGTTAGAAGAAAAATTATGCTTCTCTTAGCTTTTAGGACGTATTTGGAAGAACGTGTATCATAATAGATTATATACTTTCCCTCTGCAGTACTAAAACCTACTGAAAGAACTCCACATGATGCTTAGTAAACCAGTATTATTAGAATTAGTTTGCAGTCATGTTTCCGTATTTGAACTCATCACAATGATGTCTGACCATTACTGCAGAACCATTGCTGTTTCACTGTGTCATATATGTGAGTTGGATCCATTGCTAGAGATGAACACAGCGCTTTACAGTGAGAGAAGTCATTGGCACAAAAAGTTTGTATTTGTGCGTGCCCAGCACACACTGGGACACATGAACGCATTTTGGTGCTGTATAGAGCGTCAGTGATTTTGCTAGAGTTCCATATGGATCCTATGGACAATTCATCAATTACAGGGCTTGGATCCAACTTGAGAAAATGGTAATGTTATACCCTTGGGGCTCAGAGAAGTGAAAGTAGGGAACGTAATAAAGCACATGGTTTTTTGCGTTAGTAAAACACATCTGGAAGGATTTGATTTATTTTATTTTTTTAATGACTTTTTAGAGGAGAAGACTAGCATTTATAGGCTTCAGAAAACTGTGTTTTAAGAAGGGAGTTATATGAGGAGATACTGGAAGCACTGCAGACAGGAGTTAGGTTCTGAGAATATGGATCCACACGTAATTTCCTGTAATACTTCAGTTATCAGCAGAGCGAAAATCGGCCTTCATAGGTAAGGGGTCAGATTCAGCTCTGAGATCACTCCAGTCACACCAAGAATGGTTTTAGCCTTATGGTTTTTGTTCTAACACCGGGTTTCTATTCTATTCCGAGAATAGACGTGCATTTTGATAGCAGTGAAGATTAGCAGAAAGACCAGAGCTCTCTTTTACCTTACTTTTGCATACCATAAGCTTATGTATTCTATTGCTAATTTAATCAGCAATTACCCTCTTCAGTGAAACCTCTTGTCTCCATGAGAATTTTTACATTTCCAGTAGCGAAGGTTTATTATGCTGTTGGTGAAGACGTTGTAGTCCTGCCGGCTCTGAGCTGCAGGTGGCAGAGCTAGCCCAGCTAACAGTCTTCCCGTGCTTACATGCTACAAGCACAAAAGAACGGCAGCCTTTCAGTCTTTCAATGCCTTTTGCATTTTAAAGAGAATTCAGTGGGACTTGCGTCTTGCAATACTTAGATGATGAGACTGACATAACCACCAGCCAGTTTCTTTAAAGCAGGAAACATATCTGGTCAGTAAGTGGTGGGCAGCCAACAAGCCCCAAAGTCTACCAAAAGAAGCAAGTTTTGAGAACTGTATCTTCCCATGGTTACCAGTTTTGTCTCTATAAGCAAAAGTTTCACTAACCACAATTAAAAAAAAATGGAATTATCTAAAATTTTCATGTAGATGACACTTAAAAATGTTCATGTATAATGTAACATCAGTTTTTCTGAATAAAACCAGCAAGGAACCTGACAGCACTGAGGGTGTTCCCTCAAGTTTTACTGAAATTTAGTTTTAACTCTTTGATGCTTGAAACTTCTCCTGGTTGAATGCCTGTATTAATCACTTGAAAACTATAGGAACTGTTGCATAGCCAGAGCTCACAGAGATTTACAACCCTTCCTAAAAGTGACAAAAAACATTTGAATGGGAGTATTAGTCACTGTCTAATGTTCAGGTAGGATGTTGACAGTGAAGGTATACCTGGACTACACTGTGCAGCCTTGAAGGGGTTCAGTGCTTTCTTTTAGAGCTCATTTTTTATCCTCCACAAAGATTTTGAGTTATTAACTAACAAATCTGAACACAATGACATTTTATTTCTATGTTGAAATGCAGTCTTCCCTCTGCATGCCCGGTATGTGCTCCGGAGAGAGCGGCTCCAGTTAGTGCTGCCAGTGAAATTCTGGCCCCAATGCATTTCCCTGGGAAAGGTCCCGTTGACTTCAGTGGGGCAGGATTTCTGAAAAGAACTGAAATTACTCTGCACACTGTTTTAAGGACATCCACAGATATATATTTCCAGAGGTCCATGATATGTTACTGACACATCTGTGATGAGGAAGGAGACACATTATGGATATTTTTTCAGCCCCTGTGAAAGAGCTATACCTGAAAGCCTGACTTCCAGGAGTGGTGTCAAAGCCCGGTACAAGTGCCCTGTGCTCCCAGCAGTATGGCGCTGAAACAGTAATGCTTTGCTGCAGTCTCAATATGGTTCATTCTTTGGTGTTAGAAATAGGGAAGGCTTATAGCTGAGTTTAAATTTCTCTGCTCATGCTTGTTTTTCAAAATCAATGTAAGTATCATTCCTCTGCAGAACAGAGGGAGGAATGAAAATTTCCTAGGAACATATTGCTGCTTCTTTCACTGGCCGGCTTGCAATTCACTGCTGAAAATAGCTTATGTTTTTTAAGAATCACATGTGAATACAGAACATTTTCATCTTAAAAACTGTCTTTGTTTTCCATTAAAAACATGGAGATATAAATGAGAAATGTTTTGGGTTTTTTATGAACCAAAAGAAATGAGGGGTTTTTTTTACATACTTGTTTTTCTGGAGGGGATTGCCTTTGCTTTGTTCTAAGCTCTTGCCCAGTATGTCAAGTCAAATATAAGTCTCTTCCATCAGTGCGTTTCAGTGGATAAACTATATCCATGCTCCTTCCCTGCATGATAAACTTTAAGCCAAAATAAGTGGTTTTGAGATTCCCATCACTCAACATACTAGTCTGCTACCTGCTTTCACTTTTTGAAAAGCCACTGAACGCTCCTGCTGAGATGTGGACACTAATAAGAAATGTTCATTGTACATCCCATGTAACGATATACATGGAATAAATAAATGATCAATTTTGAAATTTTGCAGTACTTAGTGTAAAAAGCAGCAAATTCAGTAACCACTTTGATTTAAATTACAAAAGTAGTTATTTAAACCTGACTATTCAAAATCCAGTCTGCACAGGCTCATTTATTTTAGTGAAACCTTAGATGATCTTTGGGACAGAATGAAACGGCAGCTCTTAACCCCAATAGCTTAAGTAGTCCAATACCATAGAGTAATCCCCGACTTGTTTACCGTGACTACTGTTCTCTCCGTATTTCCAATTCCTTCTGTGCCAAAGATTTGGCAGTGTATAAGCAGATTGAATCCTTGGTTTTGCTACATAGGTAGGGAAAAATATGAGCTTTTGGTATCCAGAAGGAGGTGGGAAACTGCTTGGAAATATGGTATAGGCACATTTACTGTATTTACTCCTAAATTAAATACATTTGCTTTAAACAGATAGCAATGAAAAGGTTTAAAAACTGTCACTGAAATGTCTTTCTTTAGGCTTTGACTTAAAATCTCATTGAGATGAATGTGATCGCACCTCTCAAAGAAATTGTTTTAGACTAGTTCAGGGCTCAGCAAGACAACACTGCATCAGCTTGAACTTGGCTCATATTTTAAGTATGTCTCCAAAACCATATGGAGTGGATATTTTGTGTTAGCTTTAAAAAAATGCAGAAACTCATTCTGCAGCACAATACCGTAGCAAGAGCAGATTCTGGGACAAATTCCATAACCTGAGATTTACTGGATCTGGGATATACTTAATAGCCATCACTCCGCCCTGGAGAAGGTTCCATGTTTTGTGACTACTCACCATGCTGAGTCAAGAAATATGTATACTCGCAATCACCTAAGAAGCTAGGAATTAGAATTTCTATCTTAACACTTGCAATATTAATGATCATTAGCATCTACAGCTTATTATTTATTATTTATACAATGCCAGAAATATACACAGATATTTTACAAACTACTGAGCCCCTCGTTCTGAAGAGATTCCTATCTCAACTAGATAAGAGGGAAAATACTAAGCCAGGAGTAATTTGGCAACAGTAAGGTATGCACATGAAAACAACGATTTCATGTAGCTGTCTACAAGTCCCCTGAGGACTACTGATATATATTTAAATGGTTCTCACGTGTTGTCACTTGAAAATATGGCTGATTTGCTATGCAGATTGCCTGCCTCACATTAAGCAAAATGTCATTCATTTCATTGATAATTTGGTTATTTAGGAAACAATATAAGATCAATTCTGCCACAAGGCTCCTGGAATTCACTATTTCTTTCCTGTGTGTTGCCAGCCCTGCAAGATGCAGTGGGATGACATGCAACTACTGAAGCTCCATGCTGGATTCACTAGTAAATACTCAGCACTCTGTAATGTTTATTCATCCTGTGCTCTGCCCTGAATGCCAGTCTAAGACTCTCCAGTTTCTCACTAACACCCAGAGGTAGCAAATGATTTCTCAATAATGCAGTATTCAGCTGCTGAATTGCTCCCAAGCTACATAGCTCATCATGTTTTTACACTGCTCTGTATCTGCAGCCATTTCAATTCCCAGCAACAGTGAGAATGGAAAGAAGCAGCACTCATTTCAGGTAAGGCTAAGCTTAAAAAAAAGTGGTCTTCCAGGCAAATGCTATGATAGGGTAGGAAACAGAAACCGTTCTTAACACAGCACAGCTATCACTAGCGCTGCAGCTAATTTTCGTTAGTGTGTTGGACCCCAATTTAATTTCTTTCTCTCTCTCCTTCCCTTTTTTTTTTAACATGTCGGCTAGCTAACAGCTTCCACCAGTGCCCTCTCCTCCACACACTCTGGAGGAATGCAGGTGATTATGGAAACTTTGCTAGCTCTCCTGGCCATTAATTCTGCCCTTTCGTGTGGTGGCATCAGTGACAGCCTCAAAACCGTGCACCTGGTCAGCAAGGAACACAACCTCCTTTACAATTCAAAAAGCTTCTCCCTCCTTCCCTGCATCCCACCCGGGACTTCAGGTTCCTCACTCCCTGCAGTGTGCCCATACTAGCAAAAAGGCTCTGGGTGCAACACTTCTGTAACCAGAAAAACATTCCTGTAAACGTCCTTGTTCTTGCAGAACTGCTGCTGAAATGCTTTGCAGACAGCTGAGCACGCTCTCCCCTGAGGAGAACCTCATTTGAGGGCCTCCTTAGCATTCATATTTTACCAAATAAGCATTTCTTACACTGGACATGAGCAGTCTTAGTGACATCTTCCGTTTACGTGTAATGAATGGTGTGAAGCACCTTTGAGACGCCATGTAATGAATGCTGAACTGGACAGATGTGCTCTCCTTTCCCCATCTGAGGAGAAGCACTCATGCTGGAGTTGCATTTGTGGAGACGAGCTTGACATCTGCCTTATTTAGTTATCACTTTGGCAGCACGCTCATCATTACAGCATGTGCTGGAATGAATTCTGTTTCATAATACTCTTAAGCATTAAAAAAATGTTTTAGGCCTCCCAGTCATTGCTGTAACTATTTGATAACCCTCTCCCCTCAGACTTTTTGAAAAAGTAGCTCTTTTTACTTTCCTTGTGATTTTGCTTAATCTTTCTATTTAGATCTATAGTTTATGGGTTTAGAAAGGAGCTCTATTGTTTGTGTTTTTGCTTCTCTCTTTGAAGTTTTAATGCTGTTTTTTAATAGATTTATATTTTTGGACTCTTTGCAAGAACTTTGTAACTTCAAATTATTCACTCTTCCTCTCATTACCCAGCCATTAAAAGAATGTCCTTTCAGTAAATGCTCTTTTTCCTATTCGCCCTCTGTACAATGGGGAGATGTTTTTAAAAACCCTTCCTTCAACAGCATCACACAAGTCTTAGGAGCTTTTAATATTGTTTGCACCAGCTGGGCTCATGCCTCTTCCTATATCCTACACTGAAGTGAACAGTGAAGGTTATCTGGTTCCTTTCCTTTTCCCCTGATGACAAATCAGGTAAAGTAAGGGCAGTTGATTTCAATAACGCAAGTAGATATTCCTGGAACCCCAATGGCAGAGGCAAACTGCATCCAGTTGCTGTATGTATTTTCAGCTAATGAAAACAAAAGGACTTGCAGGAGAAGTCTCATCTTCCTCCTGATGGGCTTAGTTCTGAAGGCTGTGAAAACGCAGAATTTGAATAATTCACTATCTAACTCTTCCTTATGGACCCCCTGGTGCAATCTGGCCTCATCCAAAGTATGGATTGTTTGGTGTTTTCTGCAGTGAGGTCAATCTGCTTGAGCCTTCTCCTTGAGCAGAGATCCTAACTGCAGAAAAGGATCAATACATCAAATCACAAGCCTGTATCACAATGAAAAGTCTTGTACAGCCCATCATATTGTGTGATTTTTCTCTCACAACTATCTGTATATTCAATGATCAATAGGCAAGATTTGTTTCTTACACATCTCAGATCAGAATTAAGCTCTTAAATGATTTTAAGAGAGACCATAAAATTTATCTTTGTAATTTAATTTAACATTAGTGTTAAATTGTATTGCAAAGTGCATCATGTTGACTGCATGATACGATCCTTTATACTGCACTTGGTATTGCTCTGAGTATCAATTTCAGAGAGCTTGTCAGAACAAAATTAAATTTTAATGTAAATCAGAACAGATTCATTGATTTCAGCCTATACTGGATTTGGATGGAGTTCCACCACACCACTATGTGGGGGTTAAGGCTGGTCTGTAGTAATTAAGAGGAGGAACTAAGCACTTCGGACCAAATATTTTTTACTTGAGCCTTGTCCTATGAACTAATCTCTCCTTTTTTACATCTAATTATAGGTTATGAATCGACACAGAAACCCAATAGCTGTTTTACCTCACTATGTTTCGGTGGCCTGGTGCAAAGCACATGACATTTGAAAGCTTTCTTAATTTCATTTTCTCTAGGTAGCTCAAAAATCATACAGCTTACAATTTATTCTCATTTCATTATTATTGCGTCTGCTCCTAACACAATCACCAATTTTATTTCTTACACAGTACCGAGTTAAGAACAAAAGAAGGGTGACTTCGGAGACTGTTGTGAACTTCAAAAGAGGCTCGTTCCTTTCTTATTCTTTGCCAAGTGCAGATATTTAATAATCAGAATTCCTTAATAATCCACCATCACAGCCAGTCCGAACAGTATCTTTAGGAAACAGCATCGGAAAGGTCTATTTCCCTGTTTGCCGTCTCCCATCACTATCACGTGTGATGTTGCTGCATGACATTTCCTTCCTCTCTATTTCTCCAAAGGCAAACAAGCTACTATTCAGCAGTTCTGAGTCAAATCCTAACACCTGATATTTCTGATATGCAAACTGTTAGCTTTTTCTATTTGTGCAACAATGAGACCTTATCAGTTTTGCCGCTTTTCATTTTGACTATGAAATGCATCCACTATCACTCTTCACCTGTGTCCCTGGCAGCTCCCTTAGGTTCAGATGGAATCCAGTATGTTGTTTGTCTTGTTCAAACTACTGCTGATCCAAAACAAATCACAGCATTATAAAAAAGATCAAGAGTGTAGGGACTGCATTTGAATGCTGAGAATTTTTACTGTGCAGCTGTACTACAACTTGGAAATAAGTTTAGGAATGTTTTCATGGTGAAGTGGTCTGGAGACAGCAAATGCTGCCTTAAAAGTGCTGAAAGCAGAAAAATAGGAGAGGCTATGATTGGCCAAAATACAAGTCTAAAAATTTAGTGGTGCGGTTGAAGTTTTAGTTTAGTGCATAATTTTTTGAGGATACTTCAAAATATGTGCCACAGATGAAGACACTCTTTATACTGAAGAACAGAACATCACCTTTGCCTTTGATTTTACAAATTCACTTTTGTATATTGCACTATTTTCAGGTTTCCTTGTACAAGAAATCAGCTTTCCTTCATACAATAGATACACACGGATTCATACATACTGAGGCAATACCACAACTATGATTCATCCTTCAAACTAACGTGTACATAGCAACTCTAATCTTATTTACAACCATGCAAAAAGAAAGCTTTTTCCAGAGCATAAGCAGCTAGCTCTTCTGTGTCATGAATCTCTTCCCCCGTCCATATAAAATCCTCTTGTTTCTATACTGCAGCTCAAGCACAAATGCAGTGTTTTTCACATAACCAGTTCTATTTTTAGCCTGAATTGTAGGAAGTCTGCAGCATTAATAAATGGAAGAGAAGTACAGAACTACACCGCATGGTAATGTGCCAATGCAAAAGCTAGCTTGGCCTTTAGCCAATGAACTGTGGTTAGATGTTAGAGCAATGAAAGTAAAAACACCACTTATAATGGAATGATTAATAAGCTGACAAACTTCCATGCATTTATTTCATACTTTTTGAATGCCAACCTTATTAATACCAACATATTTTCTATTTTGTTAGTGATATCTCTCAGCCTGAAGCATAGATAGATATACATATGTATATATATTTTTATATACGCAATTGAGGTTTGCTTAATTCTGTGTTCAAATAGAAAGGAACAATATAAGAAGCAGATGATACTTCGCAGTGCAGAGCTTGACATAGGTAAAAAGGAATAAGGAAGGAGCTTTTCTTTATAAACTGATCAAGCAACTCCACTAGACACTAAACCCATTGTTTCATGATTTTCTCTCCTATTGACTCTGCAATTCCCTTGCTTGGTACCAAAATTATTAAAGCAAAAATCCTCCAGAGCTGTTACACAGAGGACAAAAGTTCACAGTTCTTACAGGGACACAGAGTCTTCTGTAATCTCTCCACTTCTCGCCCAATCCACAAAACTTGTCCCAGCACTGTTATGCTGCAGACAGATGGATGTTTATATAAAAGACCTTGTGCCTCAATAAAATTCCATTTCAGGGTTATATAAAAACAGCAATTACTGGAAAATGGAACTTTTTAATTAAACGTATTCGAAGAAAGTAGGGATTAATGACTTTAAAGTAGAGAGTATTTAATGCTTGCAGTCATAGGTCATCCACTAGTGAAGCTATATTATCACCATCAGGCAACGATGCTTTTAAGTATTGGTAGTGTGTGTGTTAATAATGCTTAAACTGTTTTCATAACAATATAATTAGTAACACAACTAATGTATACTATACCTATTACTAAAATAATGTTTTAATAACCTTAATTCACAGCAACATCCTCAGAATAAATAAGGATACACTTTGGATCAGGCTAGTTGTCCCTTGGCCCAGTGAATTGTGGATAAGCTACATTTTGAATCTTTTTAGTAATGCTGATGTAGTAGAGTACGGTTCCTGATAATTGCCCCAGAAAAATGTAATAACTGCCTATCTGATTCTCTGATTTGTAGGTAGGAAGGACATTATTACTTTGCACTTCAATTAAATACAGGCAAAAAAACATGGGCAAAATTATTTACCGGTTCTGAAATTGTGCCTGCACAGACCAGAGCCTGGGTCACGCTCATCTTAAAAATCAAGCTCTAACTCCGTACTTCACATGGATCAAATACTATATGGTGAGTACAGGAACCCATGCACAAAAGTCAAAAGAGGAAAAAGACCAAACCACCAACATTAGGTTTGTTCTTCTGTTAAGAATTCTATTCAGGTGCAGCAAAATCAATACTTTTCCTCTGACTGTACACTGTGTACTTGAGCTGTTCTGTCAGGTTCTATACAAAAAACAGAGATGGGATTTAAGGTGGGTGGACCTGACGGTCAGGTGGAGGTATAACACACTGGCACGCATGGCCCTGCTTCCCAGAACGACTGCATCTTGCAGCGCCGTGGGGACATTGCGTGCGGCGATGGCACCGCCTTACACCACCCGCTCACACAAGTGCTCAGCGGTCTGTCAGTGCTCCGGAGGTAGTCCCCGGGGAAACACATCTAACGTCCCCCCTGAGAGGCAAAGTGCCACAACATGGTGGCCGTGGTCAGACGGGGACAGTCCAGCCTCTTCCCACCCCCCTGCACTGCAGCATAACATAGACAGAAAGATGGAGAAGTACCAACCAAACCGACAGTCGATACGCACTTAGAAAAATCAGATTGCCCAATCTGCCTGGTATCTTAATAAATTAGATACCGGATTATTCAACTGCCTTATAACACATGACGCTGTACCTCAACTTGACCTCCCCTGCACTAATCTTCTGTGATGTAAAATGACTAAGATCCATGCTTCCTCTTTCCCCATGTATGTAAAGAAGTGAGCTAAAAAGCAAATAGGAAAAAACAATCTTCTTAACCCTTTCCCTGCTTCTCTTTTTCCCTCCCCAGTCTTTTACAAGCCTGTCCTGCAGTAGTTCCTGAGATGCACCAGCATCATCACATGCTACTTGGTGTGGCTGCTGTCTGGTCTTGTATTGTCTTTGTGTTGTCCAGGTTTTGATGGTGGGGGGGCTACAGGAGTGGCATCTGTGAGAAGCTGCTAGAAGCTTCCCCTATGTCTGACAGAGCCGATGCCAGCCGCCTCCAAGACGGACCCACTGCTGGCCAAGGCCGAGTCCATCAGTGACAGTGGTAGCGCCTCTGGGATAACATAATTAAGCAGGGGGGGGAAAATACCTGCTGTGCAACAGCAACTGCAGCCGGAGAGAGGAGTGAGAATATGTGAGAGAAACAGCCATGCAGACACCAAGGCCAGTGAAGAAGGAGGGGGAGGAGGTGCTCCAGGTGCCAGAGCAGAGATTCCCCTGCAGCCTGTGGTGAAGACCATGGTGAGGCAGGCTGTTCCCCTGCAGCCCATGGAGGTTAACAGTGGAGCAGATATCCACCTGCAGTCTGTGGAGGACCCCATGCCGGAGCAGGTGGATGCCCGAAGGAGGCTGTGACCCTGTGGGAAGCCTGTGCTGGAGCAGGCTCCTGGCAGGACCTGTGGACCCATGGAGAGAGGAGCCCACACTGGAGCAGGTTTGCTGGCAGGACTTGTGACCTTGTGGGGGACCCACGCTGGAGCAGTCTGTTCCTGAAGGACTGCACCCCATGGAAGGGACCCATGCTGGAGCAGTTCATGAAGAAC
>NW_008824806.1:4722167-4726003 GCF_000699105.1 Pygoscelis adeliae | reverse complement strand
CCTGTGGACCCGTGGAGAGAGGAGCCCACACTGGAGCAGGTTTGCTGGCAGGACTTGTGACCCCATGGGGGACCCATGCTGGAGCAGTTTGTTCCTGAAGGACTGCACCCCGTGGAAGGGACCCACGCTGGAGCAGTTCATGAAGAACTGCAGCCCGTGGGAAGGACCTATTTTGAAGCAGTTCGTGGAGGACTGTCTCCTGTGGGAGGGACCCCATGCTGGAGCAGGGGATGAGTGTGAGGAGTCCTCCCCCTGAGGAGGACAGAGCAGCAGAGACAACATGAACTGACCGCAACCCACATTGCCACTCAGGGGGAGGAGGTAGAGAAATCAGGAGTGAAGTTGAGCCCGGAAAGAAGGGAGGGGCGGGGGGAAGGTGTTTTAAGATTTGGTTTTATTTCTCATTATCCTGCTCTGAATTGATTGGTAATAAATTAAACTAATTTCCCCAAGTCGAGTCTGTTTTGCCCGTGACTGTAACTGGTGAGTGATCTCTCCCTGTCCTTATTTCGACTCATGAGCCTTTTGTTATATTTTCTCTCCCCTGCCCAGCTGAGGAGGGCAGTGATAGAGCGGCTTTGGTGGGCTCCTGGCATCCAGCCAGGGTCAACCCACCACAGGTCTCGGTGTGTGTCTTAATATGTCTGTCTTGAATTTCTGGGTTAGTTGTACAGGTGAAATGGAAAAAGGAGAGAGCAATAACACACAATTGTTTCACAAAAAGAAACCTTTCAATGGTTGTCAAATTACTTAATCCACAGACTACTTAGATGAATAACCGAGCTGTCAGCTGAGAAGGAAATGTATTTTCTGGGAAGTCTTTCAAATGCATCCATTCATTTGAAGTTCTCAATAATAGCAATATTGAAAAAGGTCTTCTGTGCATGTATCAGTGCTACCAACTGCACTGCAGCACTGCTCTCAATGCCACTAACTGTGTGACTAAGGTTGTGCTTCAGCAGCACAGCAACCCTGGCGTTAAAGCTCCTCGGTACAAGTGATGCAGAGAGCTGTGCTTGTAGAAATTAATTTGACCGGTTCAAATTTTTTCAAAAATATTTGAACTTTTGTATCAGCATGCTTCACGCCATACAAGGAATGATTTGCCAGTTCTATTCCAGCATCAGATCAGGTATTGCCCAGCACAAAGGACAAAGTCAGTCTAAATCCACAACAGATGCTCTGTTAATATAACAGAAATGTAATTTTGCTCCCATCTGATCCAGGCTAAGTTTATACGGCTTGGTGATCCAACACACAAGGATCCAGCACTAATGGACATGGAACCACAGACTTATGGGTACATTTGTGCTCCCAAATAAAATGGGTGAGGCCCATTCTCCAGCCTTCAGGGTGTGTGACAGAGCAGCGCTTGTGTGCACACAGCTAAACTGCGCCTGCTGCCAGCGGAGGGTGGCCCCAGCCACTCTTCTTACTGGAAACCATCCCTCGCCCAGGCTGCTCTGAGAACGGTACCAAGACGTGGTCTGGGAGAGAGTGCAGTGGCAGGGGATAAATTGTCTGAGAAAATGTGCCAACAGCTCACCTGGGTGGATATTTATATGCCAGCTCTCGACTCAGTGCTGTAGCTCTGTTTGGTTTACTAGCCGAAATGTAGCCAGTGACCTATGCCAAGAACATTGTCTACCTAATGAGAGCTACAGGTCTGGTGACTGGGATGTCCTATTTGTTTTCCATGGTGAAGAGGAGCTGGACTAATTGGACAGACCTACGTTTCTGGATCGGGAAGCCAAAATCTGTGATCGCTTGCAGATAGCACTGTCCATACATTACTGATGCATGTAGACAGTATGCAGTGGTCCTGGTGCTGCTGGTGACAGTGCAGCTGTTACTTCCAGAGTGGCCACAATGTCCCCGGAAGCTCACAAGACACAGTGTCTGTCTCTGGAAACTCTGACCACAACAACAATTATGATTTGGCTTTTTATACTTTATTTATAAAAAATATTTACAATTTACATCTTCTTATGTGAGTAAGGCAATATGAATTTTACTTCTGGCACATGGTTTGGGTAATTTTGCCTATGCTAACACATCAATTTTCTTCAGGCAGTTCAGTGCTTTTAGAGAGCAAGGACAGATTTTGAACTTTTCTGCTAGTGTGATCACAGTAATGTATCCTCTATCTTCAAAACAGCTTTTTAATGTGTTCCAGCCAGGACTGAAAATATCACACAAGTCACAGAACAATCGTCAAATCCTCATTATCACCACTAGTGTCAGAAGAAGTCAGTTTTATGGGGAAGGAGTTACTGAGACCTTAAGATTCCTGTGGTGTTTTCTTTTTTTTTTTTTTTCCCTGAGAAAATAGCCTCCTGGTAGAGCGTGCAGCATCCAGAAAGACCTTCCAATGGTTCCCTGAACTACTCTATGTCCCATCTATATAATAAGGAAACTAATAATTCCATAATTCGAAATGGGTACTGTGAGGATACTTTCTGCTCTTGCCAAACACCAGTTATGTCTCAGTGAAATGGGAGCCACTGGGCTCAGTTTGGCAGTAATTCAGTAAAAGGTAATGGCCTCTGATATGCACAAAGTCAGGCTGGATTCTCTGCTCATGCCTTATGTCCTTTAACACCATCTATCTATGAATCAATGATGATTTTATCAGTAATTTTGAGGTGTTCCGATACTATAAGAACTGAAAATTAAACTACCTAAACAGTTACTACTTTTTACTGCATTTGTTTAAGTGACCCTTTTAATTTTCACAGTCACATTCCAAAATATTGTCCTATTCAACACCAAAGGAAAGGACATAGGAAATTCTTTCCTTCTTTTTTTCCCTGCAGCTAAACCAGAATTTTTCAGGCCTTTAAAGATGGGACAGTATTTGCAGCTCTTTGTCATTTCACAGAGGAAGCCATTTATCACCAAGTTAAACTTTTGTGCAAATGCCTTTTGACTTCCACAGCCATTATCTTTTGTGGCACAGATTGGTAAGTGTAATTACTACCAATTAAATAAGTAACAATTCAATTACGTTTCTTATAGCAATTTATATTACAAGGGAAAAGCTGTAACTTCCAATATTTAAGCAGTCTTGATGAAGAGAAATAAACACATATTTTCAGTGCTTGAAATGGGTTGTTATATGCTAATATACCATATGACACTTCAGAGATGCACCAGCACTTCTCAGACTACAGGAATACTGGGATCGTTTTTCCCTATATTACTGTTCCTACGTTTGACAACGCATAAGTCCAATATAATCTCGTGACTAATACACGTATTTCACAATAGTATCTGAACAACCGAGTTTCTCAGCCTTCAATCATATTTTACAGGAAAGCATCCTCAGCAACACTATTGATCCAAAGATCAGCTGAAAGGATCCAAATGCCTATCACCTGCTCTGATCAACACAACACATTCTTAGTAAACAGCTGCATTGTCTAAATTGTCTAAACCATCTAAACCACAGTCAGTCTGTGGCCGTATCCTGGTGACTGTGTCCAAGCCCAGACTTTGCATTCACTCACAGAATCCAAGCATGTTTGAAAAACCTGTGCTTATTCTCTGCATAATAATTTCCACACTTGTGTTTCCTATAGTTAAATAGCAATTCCTATCCGAGTCTGAACTAGGCTCCAGAGTAGATAATATTAAGCTCCACAACCTTCCCCGCTCCTAAAAATGGTAAATGAAAAAATCAAATCTCTGAGGTCTATGAAATGACATCATTCTTCCTTCCCTCTCCCGGCTGCAGACTTGTAAGCACCCAGATTTTTGTTTTCATAGCTTTCTGAAACAATTTTCTTTTTCCAAATGTATTTCAACACACAGTCCCATGTGTCTACTATCCTTTC
>NW_008824806.1:4715192-4722141 GCF_000699105.1 Pygoscelis adeliae | reverse complement strand
AAATGAACTGGCATATACAGTATTTGCTTAATCCTATGCTCCTTTGAATTGCTGTTTTGAGACTAATGCAGCTACTTTATTATTGTGAATTGTCTGCATTATGTCCTTGCCTATGTTGTCTGATTTATCTTGTTCTTCCCGAGTGGGTTCATTCTGGGAGCTGATGATGAAGAATCGTACAGCTTGGAGAGCCCTTTAGTTAGCTCCACCAAAAGGTGGAAACTCTTGCTAAGAAATTTCCTGAAGTCTAAGAGATGACACAAACTATAAAGCACAGCCAGAGCCAGAGAATTCCAATCATTAAAAATATTCTGAGATTGAATGGGAAAGAATGAGATCATTATGTCATGAGTCAATTGATCAACATATGAGGATAAATTAGTCTGCAGACATCACTGATCAGCAAAGCTTCAGCAGGCATATGCTCTTTCAGACCCCTTAGTTTTAAGCTTTTAACTAGTTTTGCAGACTGCAAAAGAACTCTAGTCTCGGTGTTCTGGGAAGCAATATGGTGTGTGCACCACGAAGTGAATATTTAGGGTGTGGAGAACATGGGAAATGTTGGCAATATTTTTATATTCACTAGGTATGCCCCAGTTTCCCCAACCCTTCAGTAATCTGTGGCTAAGTGGAGAAATGAGTTAAACTCTTCTCTCGTTGCCTTGCAGAAGACTGCAATTATTTGTATCCAACTGTATAACCTGTGATTGAATGACCCATTGAATATTGAATAAGCTGCTACTTAGGAAAAATCTTGTTTCAGAGACGTTAGTACTAATTGACTGCCTTCTCCCCTTCTCCCCCTCTCCCAGAAAGCAAGGCCAGAAGAAATCACGTGGAAGCTTTAGGAAGGGACAGGATCCAAAGGACACTACACTAAGGTTGCTGTTCTTAGGTGGCAGTGCCAGCTTAAGCAGCACCATGCTGTCCTCACTGCTGTACGAGCCCAGCTATTTGTGTGGCTGTACAGCAAACCAGCTGGGGAAACAGATCTGTCCAAAAAATAACCAAGGGAATAGGCAGCATGTGGCCAGAAATTTGTGGCTGAAACTGGTGATGTGGGACAAATGCTGCTTAAGAAACTGGTACAGACAGCTAATCCATGTGTGGGTTTCTGAAAGCAATTGGAGAAGGTTGTCTGTTTGGTGATAGACAAAGGCATTTTTAGGACTGTGTTCTGAGCCAGATCCTTGCTGGCTTGTTTAAGCAAAGCTATCTTACTTTATCTCTAATTACTGCTGATTATCTCAGCTTTCCAGAAAAGGTCATTCTGGAGCAGAGACTGCTGGTACTGTGGAGGCTTGTGGCTCTCAGGTCCAGACTCAGAAGAGCTCTTGGGGATCATCCTTACTCCACTGTGGCTGGGCTGCATAAGTAAGATGACATAACAGCTGGGGACCAAATCTCTTTGGCCAGAAGCCAGGATAGATGACAACAGAGAAAACTACATTTAGTTCTATATTGCATTTAAATTTCTTTTTATCTGTGTATGACTCTTCTAGTTTTCCCAGTAGCCAAGTATGGTGAAGAGGAGAAAGTGGTTTTTAGAAGAACCATTTTCCTGATGGAATTCCAAAGAATGGTCATTTATCTGGCAGGCTGAGCTAAAGCAGTTTTTCTTCTTACTGTGATAGAAGCTGCCCCCTGATCCTGGCAGAGTAGCAGCACTGGGAATTCACCTTCATCCAGGGTTTGGTATTATAGTACCATGTAAAGTATTAGGGACATGTAAATAGACTACGGATGTTCAGCCATTTAAGATTCAAGAGACTGTGTCAAAGTATTCCCTGAACCTTGATACTCTACAACCTCGTATTCTGTTTGATCCGGAGTTTAACACACCTCCAGGTTCATGCCAGCATGGGAAGAGGCTGCACCTGGGCACAGATAAGGTTAAATCTTTACTTTCCATGGCTTTACTTTCCATGGTGATCATTTGTAACCCTCAGGTCTCCCCCATATTTATTTGTTTAGTGCCAAGAAGGCAAATTAAAACAGGCCGGCCACGGGAGGAGCATGGGCATAGCTGAGGATGCACAAGCTCCTCTCCTGATCACTGGATTTTACTGCGTGCACAATGCTCCATCCACTCTGAGGAGGATCAAACCCCTACGCCAATACCACTGACACTAGTGGAGTAACAGGTTTGCATAGCCCCTTACATGTGGCAGAGGAAAGTCCATCTTCTGGGCATGACCATGTCAAAAGATCATTTTGGGGGGGATTCCTGGAACCTTTTCTCATGCAGAAAGGTCAGCTTGTGTCTGGCTGCCATGGCAGACTTTGAGCCACCTAACAGCCTAGCACTAAAAAGAAGCACTATTTTTTTTCCTTCTATTGACTATAAAGTAGCCCAAGGTCACCAATAAGCAAAATGTAGGCTCAAAATACCAACTCCATGTGAGGGCTTGAAACAAAAGTTAAAATTATATCAAATCAACAATAACTCATTTCCATGGTGTTCCACCTGCCGTCATTAGGTTATACAGAACAAATGTCAAAGAGATAACATTCAGGAAAAAGGTGTTCTTCTGATAAGGAAAATAGCTTTGTAGCAGTTCCTTTGGGGGAAAATAAATAGTTTTCCTTCCCTCCTTTTAAAAACAGACCAGCTGATCTATTACTAGATTTGTGCAAAGTTTTGCACAACAAGGTCCTTAAACTGCTGTTATACTTCATTTGTGTCATGGTAAAATAATGTTATAAGATCCCAAGATTATTATCTCACAGTGATTTCCTGATAAGACTTGCAGTTTACATGTACAAATATCTTTTTCCTAATTGCTAGCACTGCTAACTCTTGCTTGGAGTTTGAAAGTCAAGCTGTGTTCCTTCTGTCTCATATATCACCACAATAAAACACTGCACTCAGCGCTTAACAATTCTGTTGTAAAGTGCAGCTCAGAAAGGAGGAACCCCTCTAATCTTTGCAAGCTGCATGACTTTGCAGCACTAACAAAAGAAATCAAAGAGTAAATTCTTACTTTACTCAGACAGGCACACAAGGACCAGAGGTATTCAAGAAGGAGCTGGCATTTCTTTCAGATTTTGGCCCCATTTTGTGGACCCAGATACACACTTCCAAGTGTTACAGGTTCTCCACAGCATTCAGGAGCTGTCCTCACATCCTGGAACGTGTTGTGTTATGTACCAGTCGGGCACTTTGATGCTTGGCTGTTACACGCCTGCCTCCAGTCTAGGCAGCTGGCCTCTTCCAGAGAGGCAAGTAAAGGTATTTCTGTCACTGCTAGAAGCGTATATGGGAGGGGAGTAAAAAGAGACTGCCATTTCTCCTGCTAGCTGACAGAGCAAATTGTTGACTTTGCTTAATATATAAAAATTTTTATATAAAATTACCAATTTTTATAAAATTACCAACTGTGATTTTTATAAAAAATTTTTATAAATTTTTATAAAAAATTACCAACTGTGATCCCAGTACGCAGGACAACAATAGTAGCATTTTCCTGTGACAGAAAGAACAGGGACACACACAAGCATGAATTTCTGTTAATATAGGAAAAAAGGAATGAAATGGTGGTAATGATATCAGGCAAAAAATTAGGAGAGCTGGTCCCCAAGCTCATTCTTGGCCTGTGACCATGGTCATACCACTAAATACAACATCAGAAAAAAAAAGGATCCAAAAGTACCTACATTTAAGCATTCAACTCCAAGAGTATGAGCCATAAAAGTCCCGCTGAGGCACCTGTGTTTCACCTACCTTGGTTGAGGGGAGCCTGACACATACTCAAACAATTCAGAATTCAGAAAATAGTGTGCTTAAGCCCCCCGAAGCCATAGCAACCCTAGTAAACTAAATGTGCCAGCGCAGTTCTCTGGCAGTGAGGCCAACTGGCAGGGAATGTCCCACCTTCATAATGTTAAGCCTTCTCATGCACCAAGACAGGAGACCACATACAAATTGCCTTCCAGCAATGGACTCTATATCATACCAACTCCTGAACTGTGCCCAGGAATTATTTGAGAGTCAGCAAGGCAGGCCAGGGACGGCTCTAAAATAGTAGAGACATTGCATTCAGGTACCTAAGAACATCGCTAGATGCTGTTTAATATACAAGGATGGACATAACCTGAGGGTCTTGAATAGACAAATGAGCTCTAAGTCTGACAGACCTGGATGGCTTAAGTACATAGAAGTACAAGTTGAGTACATAGAAGAACAACCACTGGCACCTTCCCACTAATCTGCTGTTCAGTGGCTCTTCAATGAAATATGAATCCTGAGAGCAAAGACTGGAGCATAGAAGTCCTCATTCTTAGTCAGCCATGCTCCTTATCAGCTGAGACAATCTGGCTCCTTTTTGTACTCTCCTTTTTGACCCAGGGAGCCATGCCCTCCTGGTTGCATCATGGCCCAGCTTCAATAGGTTGCTCACAACACACACTATTTATTTAGCCTGTTCACAGTGCATCAGCACGTGAGGCTTTGAACTCCCTCAGGTTAAGGAGGACATTGACCCCTATGTCAAGATTTCTGGGCAAGGGTTCTGGAATAGCAGATAAAGCCAGGCATCACTTACCACCTCCAATGCTGTGCTATAAAAATAAACAAAAGAATGGCTGGCTGAAACCGGCATGGCACAGATGCCTGTGGTGTCCCAAGCAATGAACTCCAGTCAAAGATAAACCACTCAGCTGAAGGCTGCAGTGAAGCCCCAAAGTCTGACTGTGGCTTTATGTCCTTCTGAGCATCCTAAAGCTTCTCACCTGTGCAATGGGTATAATGGCTTTTTTAACAATATTGCTAGAATAAAAAATTAAAAATTGCAAAAAGACCAGATACTATGATGATGGGAGTGCAGGTAGATCTAGATTTTTGGAGTCCGCAGAAAATATGAGAAGGCATAACAAAATTCATTATAGGAAATGGCTTTATTATGCTAGAACTTTCAGGCACGCTTTCAATGATGTCATGGACATATACTTTTGTAAATGTACATGGAATAACTTTTTTCCCCTCTTCATAATTATTTCTATTTTATAATAGCTGCAAAAGCCTGCAGGCAATGCATTTTCTTGTATTTTTTGGATGGCTGAAGTCATCTGGTTTTCCTGATGCTACGCACTTCATTCAAGGTGTTTAATACTGATAACCAACCACAGATGCACTCCCTGGACTTTCCCACTGCCTCAGTAACACACTGCCTAAAATGGCCAACTAATATAGGGGTTTTTTTTCAACTAAAACTGGGGAAAACACAGAATTTTATATTCATATAAAAATATCTATGTGATAAGCAAAAAACAAAAAAGTCATCATAGATTAATCCCTTCTGGGTTTTGTTTAATTTTTTTGAGCACTCCCAAAAGGGAGGTTGAATTGTTCATCACCAAAAGCATTTTCTGCACAATCGCAATTTCTGTGATATCCTATAGATTCATAAAGCCTTATTTATTAAAACACAGAGAGTTGAGTGTTATTAAATGCATGTTTCTGACAGCCCCTGCAGATAAGAATAAAGTAGCTAATGAGAAGAAAAACTGCCCATATTGCCTTATTCCCAAGGCACAGATCATCTTTAAGCTAGATTGTGATGACAAATGGTTGTTTTCACCTTTATTTACATCACCTTCCATGATTACACATGTAGATGAATAGCTTTTTGGACTGTATCCATAACTAGCCTCAGACACTGTCTCAAGAACTTGATTCCAGCCCTACTAGTAGGAAGCTGAGCAAAGATGAACTGTATTAATTGTTTGGGAAAGCATATACTTATGTCCCTAAAAGAAATGAGTGTGAGCAAAATTTAAGCAACTCACCTTTTAAAAGCTTTGTCAAAGCAAGATCGAAGAATATTAAATGCATGTACTCTTCCTCTAATTTTTTTTCCCTGTTTTGGCCTGATTTTTTTATAACTCAGTATAATTCCACTGAAATCAACAACCTTCTTGCAGTTGATACCCTCTGAAGTTCTTTCTAATCTAATTCTTGTCCAGAAAGAAACCATAAAAGAACAAAACTTTGAACAATGAAATCAAACACTGGAAGTTAAAAATGTAAGCTCCCTTTAGGTTTGTGTGAGAATATAAATTAGGGGTAAAAGCTGGCGTGATACAACCATCTTGAGAAGTACTAAGCAGCCACAACTTCCATTTAAACAAAGGCATTATCAAGGACCAATAACTGCCTTCATAGCAGGTGTCAAAAAAGGCTGCTTTCTTCTTTAATTTCACTTAAAGGAAATGGAGAGAAAAAAGCCTAAAATATCACTCCAAACCAATCAGTGTTAAAAAAGTATTTTGTTTTATATTTTGACCCTTCCTATGATTTCTCTAGTTTTCTGTCCTCTTGAAGGAAATGGTCTTTAGCAGAATTTGGTGCAAGAAACGTGGGAGGACAGTGTAAGCAGAGAAGTGAGAGCATCTTCATAGACAGCATCCTTCTCAAGCCCCCTGCGGGGCTACAGTGCTTTGGCTTATGTGGGTAGATTTTGTTTCTGCTTCTTTTCCTCTCGCTTTATGTATTTCTAATCCCTGCTGCAGCAGTCAGTGAAAAGGAAGAAGAAAGCTCTTGAAGCTTTTGTGGACCTTTTTTTTTTGGTCTAGAAAGGAGGCAGCCTTTTCCCTCTAAACTGGGTTCGTACTCAGAAGAGTCTCAAGTAGTGCATGGCTGCTCCCTGTAGTCTCAGGAGAACCAGGCTGATTGGCAGAGGCTTGGGAGCAAGCCTTGGAGGTCAGAATATGACAGTGTCCACATATCCTCTGCTGCTGTGAAGTTCACTGATTAATCTGATAGTGTTCATACCTTGTATTTCTAAAGGTAACGAAATATATGAACACCACAGGAGAAGTTTTGCACCCACTTACATCACTCTGGAGAAAGGCTACTGCTTTCTGAGACGTTATTCCAGTTTGTATACTACTGTAATTGAAAGCAGAATTTTTCCTTACCATTTATTATAGCAACAGGAAGCTTACTTTA
>NW_008824806.1:4702996-4715160 GCF_000699105.1 Pygoscelis adeliae | reverse complement strand
AGGAATCTAAATATTAAAATAAGACTATAGGAACCAACCTATCCTTATACTAAACTAGAAAGAATTTGAAGAAGCTGAGAAATAAAGAGACCAGATGGTCTTCAAGATACAATTAGCCACCAAGAAGGTGCACAAAAGAAACAAAAAGTGTCATGAATACGATTTTGGTGATAACATTGAAAGACTCCAAGAATATACATTTTGTTCTGAATCATTTTTCATTCTCCTTACACTGTTAGCTATTATAATGAGCAAGCTGTATTTCATGTTCTGTTTCTTATTGCAATTATTTTCATCAAATTAATTCATTTTAAAAATTACATTGTTCAAGGGCACTTAGCAATAGAATATATAATACTCTCTCCTTTGTATGGCTGAACATTTCATCTCACGCACTGGGAAAGAAAATCAGTAAGGCATCCAAGGATACACTGGAATACCACCACGATACTGGAAAAGTTATAGAAGACAGAGACTTGCTATTAAATAGACTATAATATTTCAAATGACACAATAGCTCCAATGCATCTTGTCAAAAGCTAATCAGTGGAAAGGTCTGGTGTAGTGTTTAGAAGATTGAAACTTTACTTCCTTCCTTTGCATATCACTATCAGAAGATTATTCCATTTTATATTTCATTACTTTGATTGGAAAGTCTCTAGAAAGAAACCTCTGCCTTCTTGTAGACTTGGGATCTACATTATATTGTGGTATACAGAGTGGTAATACTCCTGATGAAGCTGGTGCAGTGAAGCACCAGAGTGAGACAAGGTCTGCTCTGGAGAGTACTGTGATCTCTGCCTAATCACCAACACCGTTTTGTTTAGACAGTGCTTGTGTTTTCCTTGGAGGTTTTGTTCCAGCATAGCTGGGTCCAATCCTGCTTTATAAATGAGATGCTATGAAATCTAGGCTAGGGAATACAGCTGTGGGCTTTCTTTCATGTGCTTCATACTTTAGTAAAATCATCTTATCTTGGGTAGAAATGGTACACAGCCCTTTAATTAAATCAGCTCTAAGTTTTGCCTGAATGATTAATAAAATGAGAAAATTCTCTGTCTTGCTATGAAAGCACTATTCTTTTGTCTTCCTTCATTCTTTTCTATTCCTAAACCCTTTCTTCAAATCAGATCCCCAAGTTGATATTTGTTCCTTTGGGCTCACCTAAGAACTATAATCTGTGGCTAAATCAAGTTAATCTTCTTTTGTCACAAAACTCCAAAACAAAACAACAAAAAAACAAGCAATAAAAATAACCATTTGTTGTTGTTGTTGTTCATGAAGCGTGGCATTTTCATGGCTAAAATTGCCCAAGGGAATGGAGAAATTAATTTCAATAAATTGGCTTTTATGGGTATAAAAGACCTCTGAATAAATGAAAAACTACGAGATGACATTTGGATCAAAGGAGATATACCCATTGACTTTAATGGATGTTGAACTGGATCTTTGATTAACAAACTGCCTTATTATGAAGTAACGGTGAGGCAGCAACACCGACCGGAAAAGGTAACAACGCACAGGATTAAGGAAGAGAATTGGGGTAGGGAGGAATATTCAATATAGCACAGTTTTCTAGCTGTGCAGAACACAGTACCAGAAATGACACAATTCAGATGGAAACCTGTGTTATCATTTTGATAATGTCTTCTGCCTCCACTCTGCTCACAAGCCTCATGTATGCATCAGTACAGGTCTGGTTCAGCACCTCTGCTCATCAGCACTGCCTTTAGATTCTCCACGTTACATCCTATGGGTCTACCTTAGGTAAGGTAAACACAAAATCATGGGCTTCTGTTTATTAATTTGATACACCTGTTGATATTTCCTTTAACATGAACAGAAGGTATGCTTACAAATCAAAAGCAATGCACAGATTTGCACATTAATGACCACCAGACAGACGCTGATATTCATAAATGTGTACACACAGCAGTGAAAAAGTTTACCAAAGTCTTCTACCAGGTTAGTACAAATGGAGAATATTTGCAAATAATCAGTAAATTACTGAACAGTAAGATTCATAGGGAACCTACAAAAATGTGTCTTCCATTTATGTCCATGTGTACATATATATAGATAGATAGAATTTCGTTTTTCACTCATAACCAGTGCAATAAATCAAGTTTTTCTCTTTCTGCTTATTTTGTTTTCAGTTCAAGTTTTGTAAATTATGGTAATCCGGTATGAGCAAGAGTCTGCTCTAAATTGTACTGCTGAAAGTCAGTAGTCACTCTATTGAAGGGAATAAATATATAGCAGTGTGAGGCCATAATAGGTCAGACACAACCGCTATAATGTTCTCAGATCCAGAAGTGAGAAAGGGAAATTTACAGCTTAGGATCTGTAGGATTCCCTATCACTTTCTTCTCTTTTACTTTCACTGCTGGCAAATTTGGAGATGAGGTCCAACTTCAAGACAGATGCCAGCTGATATGAGTCCATACTGCTTCTCTCTTCCCTGCCCAGCACAAGTAGCACTCAGGGAGCTATTAAGGATGGTCATCATTTGGGTGGAAAGGACTAGATTATTTTTTTCATCAGATCAGTCTCCTGACCCAGCTCTGACAGCGCTTGCACCAGTACAAGGGAGGTGACAGGAAGACAAATTTACCTTTGTGTGTGTCAGTCTCTAAAACCCACAGAAACCCAGGACTATTATTCACTTTTGAAATGCTCGCTTTATTTTACTGTTTAGAGTCAGGTTTTGTTTTTTAGGGTTTCTGTTGTGAATATAAAATGGTGAGATTACAGGAGAAAAAGTGGGAGTATACAGACAGACTGAATGACAAAGTGGGGAGGCATCCTCCACGCAGACAAGGATCAGGGCATCACACAAGAAAGATGAGAGCTTTTCAGGAACATCCTAGAAATAGGATCAAACTCAAGAGTCCAAAGCAAACCTCCAACATATGTAGACATGGAAAAGCCAAATTTGATCTTGAGATGCATCAAAGAAGATCTCTCCAGCAGAGGTGGGTAAGCAGTAATGCCGTCTTACCTACAGAAAGAGTGGCAGAGGAAGGGGAAGGGACAAGCAGGCTAACCAGTAAAGTTAACTATGTATTATTAAAATTATTAAAAAAGATTATATGATGTAGTTGCTTGTGATATCACAATAAACAGACTCATGAAATAGTCTTTCTGAAGATTAAAAACACGAGGTGGGGGGTATAGGATTCACTTTCCAAATCAAGAGCTGACCACAGGCCTGTCATAAGCTTTCCACAATGAATACCTCAGGTTCTAAAATAACTGCTTCCAAGAACAAAGATCTGAACACCAGCTTTGCATTAAAGCCTATTTCCTGACCTCTTCTGAGCACCCAACCCTCCCTGCATAACAATTTGCACCAAACACCCATGGATATTCAATATTAAACAACTAATTAAAATTTTTGCTGTTTTCATTGCTTTGAACAAGAAGCTGGTTTTGGTGTTTTCAGGTCTTCATACAAATCATACCTCTGCAGCTCTCATTCCTAAACTTAATTAATAGTTATTATTATTTATGACTGCACTGCATACTAGTCCAAGCTTTAATTTGGTCTTCTAAAAAGAGAGCCTGTGGCTGTGTTCTTGGACTTTTTTTCTTCATCTTTTTTCTTTTCTGAAATAACATTATTAGTTCAACTCTTGTAGCTTGTTTTTAGATGGCTAGTGCTTTGTCTTTGTCTCTCTTTTTCTTCCTTTTACCCTTCTGACTTTTTTATTTTTAAACTGCTCCAACTTAACTTCATTCTGGTTTCTTACTCATGGATGCTTCAAGGACTCACATCGCTGATTATCATCCTTCCATTCTCATTAGTCCAGACCTTAATTTTATTTCAAAGGTCATATGGTCTGTATGTCCAGTGGGCATAGTAGCTGGCTTGTGTTCATACACAATATATCCTTCTCCTTAACGGATACTCATGAGCCTGGTAGTGCCCTTTGTGTGAAGACTGGCCATTACCATCTCCAGAATACCGGTAAAATTTGCCATTTCTGCTAAAATCCCAGTTTGTTCTCTAATCACTTGCACTCTGTTCCCATTCCCCATTTTTCACTGACTTCTGAAATTCCTGCTATCCACAGACACTAAAGTCTCTTTCTGAGCCATGAGAAGAAGAAGTGGTCACTACTGCATGAGCTCATTGTACTCTCCAAAGTCTGGTTTAAAATTGCCATCTGATTTTTTAAAATGCTATTGGGTTTGCTCCATCTTTTTTTGCTTCTCATGTGCCACAATTTTCCCATCTATAAAACACTTCATTTAATAAAATGCTTAGATATCAATGGATGAAAAGCACACCACTATTATTGTTAACAATATGAATGTTATCTTTCCAACCCACGTCCTATCCAGATATTGCTTCAGATTCCATCTTCTCTTCAGAACATTTCTAAGCTGGTGCTTCATTCTCTACCTGTCCCATCTTCTGCAACTCTCCCATCCCTGCTCCCTTGTCCCACCCACTCCATCCTGATCACTTCTTTTTTAAAAATTTTGCTGTATCATTTTCTCTGATCTTTCCTGCTTATGATGGAATAGCCCTCGATATAACTATTCTGTGATGTTGTATCTTTACTAAAAAAGTAAAAAACTAACATTTGACTGTATGAGCTGTTGCAAAGAATACATTTCTTCTCATTTATTATTCTGAAAGTGACATATAACACTGTCTATAAAGCATTAGATGCATAAAAGAGAGGAACAGAAACCACTGTGATCATTACTAAAATAAATGCTAAGAAATTACATTACCAGAAAACCTTGGCAGAATCAGCTAGTTATAGTTGGCACAGATAGATTACGGGTAGCCAGCTATAGTCATCTGAATCCTTCTGTGAGAACCCTCTGATTTTGACTGCATTTTCCTGGGGAGAGCTGCCCCAAACTGAATTGGTTTAGGTTGAAAAATGCCATCATTTATAGGAATAAAGTCTACAAAATGTTGTGTCTGCTTTCAGCATCTCCAACTCTGAGGATTCTTTAAAATTTTGACAGCTTTCATAGGAAAAGCTCCAGAATTATTAAATGATCCAAACCCCCTCTTCTGAGTGCTTGTGAACCCTTAATAGAACTTCTTATTCATATCCATTAGGATACAGCATCTTGCTACATGATCACATACTCTGTTTCCCTAACACTCCCCATTCAGTGCACAGCACAAAGTAAATGAAGTTGCTGTGTGTAGGACTTCATTCGTATCTACTGAAGACATGGAAACATGGCAGAAGCATGAAGCAGGGAGTTGCAGAACAAGAAAGGATGAGCTTAGAGTAAATCAATGCTGCTTAAACAAACTGCCCCTGCCCCTGAGCTCTACTGTTAGTACTAAGTCATGGAAAAATAATTTTCACCGGTGTGTTCCCAGAAACGCCTTTTTCAACTATATAGCTAGCCTGAGATAACAGACTGCATCCAACGGCAATACTTTTATTATTAGTATATGGGACAAGACAAAATTCCAAGTGCTCTGCAAAATCAGGCCCTTGCTTTCTCAGGATGGCCACCTCCCCTTAGCTGACCCCTCTGAGTGCCCCGGTGCTCATCCATGTGCCTCAACGCCACACGTGCACACCAGAACGACAATGCCTCTTCAGCTGGTAGGTGCCATTCAGCTATTAACATTTGCAGTTGAGATACCAGAATGACACTGCAGAAAAGCCTACAATGAAATGAATAGCACTGGAGCACTTGCTACCGAGTGAGTGCCAGTCATCCGGTGCACTGCATGTGTCGGGGAGTCTGGGAAATGCAATGCATGATGATGTAGTTAGAAGATGATGACATAACGTAACTCACAAAGGGAAATGAATTCATGTTGCGTGGGTGACTATAAATATAGCATTTCTTCTCCCCAAGTACCTGACTTTTCATCCTTAACACACTTGCATAGAATCTTTCTCCTTCTTCACTGAAGATACACAAACAGCTGTAAAATATTGACCAGATAGCTGCCACAAACTGTTACATATTAGAGGCAAACTAGCTCCCAAATGATTTGAGTTCATATCCTTTCCATGCATTAAACCATATTTAGAGAAGCAAATTTCCCTGCACGTTAAAGGAAGCTGTTGTGTGCACGTCTATTTTGCATGTGCAAAACAAAATTTTGCATACACAATGGGTATACATACAAATGGCTTTTGATTGCAATATAAGTACTGTCTTCAGAAAATTGTGTCCCATTAAATAATTCATGTTATCCTCCTAGCTGAAGAAATCTGAAAGTGTCTAGTGAAGAACTAAATTAGTGAAAGTGGGGATTCAGAAAATATTGTCCTCTGTGTTGCAATAGCAACACTTCATTATTGGTTTATACAGAAAACAAACAATTTGGATAATTTGTAGCTCAGATAAGCCTTGGTTAATATAACCATACAGGATGTAAGGGGAAATGGGAGTGTGCATTCCCCTGCGCAGATACCTCTCCTGACGCAGAGCTGAAGGACTCTGCCATGCTAACTCTCACTTTGCAAAGGGCAGATGCAGATTTGGCTCCATTAACACCAATAAACTGGCTACCAGAGCAGACCCACAGCGTGTGGAGGATGCAATAGCTACACCTGGGGCAGAACACCAAGAAATTGCTCCAACACAACCAGTGCAAGAAAGCAGAGACAAATTTTGAAAACCTGCTGGGCAAGATACAGCTATATTTCAAGGCTCAGGCCAGGTAGTTCTGCCTAATTGACAGTAGGGGCTGGCTTTTTTATAATGTCAGAAATTTTGAGAGAATAAATCATTTTATAGAAGGCAGCAAGAAACATTTGAGCTCCAAATTGTGAATAGTGCTGCCGCTATAAAACTACTGTTTTTAAAGTACATTCAAATCCATTCCTCATTGAAGATCTAAGTAAAATAGCTGAGCAACCAGAAAATTACACAGAAAAAAAAAAAGAAGGTAATGTGTGGGGACCAAATTATCGTACCTTGCTGGAAACTGTTCTTCTAAGTGTTATCTCCATCTTCAAAGTCTGTACAGGATTCCTGTTTGTTCCTGGACTCATACCAACTGAGACTAGGATATAGGTCTTGGCCTTATTATCTGATAGTTTGTAATATCTACTACATGATGACTTGATGAGAAATTACGTTTTAAAAAGCTTGATATTAATTTAAAACCTACAAGGTTTTGCTCATTATTTCTGAGACAGCCTATTCAACTCCTAGTCAGCAGCTACAGCAAAGCATGCTGACCCCATTGATGAGGTAATCAATTACGCTGGAACAAAACAAACTAGTAACTAGAAAGAAAAGAAGCCTATGGTTTTGTACAGAGCCAGAGAAAACAGGGAGAAAGAGCCTTTGGCAAATGACACAGGACAAAACGTTTCATTTCCAGCTTCCAAGAAGATATATTTTAAATTTGTATTAAATATGATTTACAAAATCAGTGTTCTTCTATGCTGGACAGCTTTACTCGGAGTGAATGAAGACAAACCAGGGCACGCATCCAAAGCTGTGGCTCTACAGGCATGAGGCACTCTGGAACGGAGGTTTACATGCCAGCAACTGCAATTATCCCAACCAGCAATGATTTAGCATTCTGTGATGTCTAGAGCATAAAAAATCCAGGCTGTACCTTTATATCACAACCATCTGAAATCCAGGTTTAAATTCTGCCTTTAAAGAGACTGCAGCACAGCTTGCTGCTGTGTGCACGTTGGAGAATAAAAATGATTAATTCTGCCCATCAGTAAAGTTTTCGCTTACGAGTATCACAAACCTTTGCTTTGTGCAGCAGAAAAAAAATGAAAATAATTTTTATGCTTAGTTTCAAATCCTTATTCAAACCCATGTAACAGCGCTAATTACCAAACACTGGGAAGACTGAATAAAATATCATAAAACGCTGACTTAAAAAAAAAAACCAACCACAAAACAAAACACCTTAAACCTAAGTGCATTTACCACATTTTTTTAGTGCATGATTTTACAGTCCCAAGTTCAGAAAAGATTTTCATGTTAAAATTAACAGAAGAAAGTAATTGGGAGAGAAGTAAACCAAAATGGAAATACACCATCTACTACGAGCTCCCATGATGAGCTGAAAATCTGAAAAAAGAGCAGAATGCTCAATTCCTCACCACAAGAGACACGCAAAGATTGGCTTGGGAAAAAAAAGATTTCCTTTTGGAATCACCACAGCGGGAGCCAGAGGGAGCTTTGCACCCAGAGACCTAATGTTGTCTGTTAAGCTAACAAAACTAGTCTGGAAGAAGAGAAAAAGTAAGACTTCATCTTTTCATCCCCTTCCACTTCAGTGTTCATCTCCCTAGTGCTTATCTTGATCCCAGTTTTCTTTTTCCGAGGATTTTTTTCTCCCTCCCCCTGCTTCCTTCCTTTCTTTTTTTTGATGCTGACGGGGGGAGCAGCATGGGTGCCTGATGCCAGCTGCGTCCTAACAGGGACCCTGCCATTCTCATTTGCATTGTCACATTCAGCAATTACAGAATATGCCACAAAGGACCTGGAAGGGGTCGGTGATAGAGATAGCGCTGCAAATTCAGCATGGCCCTCCGAGCCTCGCGGAGGACGGGTACTGTGGCTGGTGTAGGCCAGCCCAAGTGCTTGCCAGCGCATCCGGTCATGCTAAGGGGATTAAGACCTCAAAAGAAGGGCAATGCCTTGTGCCACAGGAAAATTCGGAAAGAAAATACAGAAATAGCCTACCTAAGCCAGCTGCTTGCTGCCCAGTTTGCCACGAGGGTGTAACGCAAAACTTGGCGTGACAGGAGGAATCCCCAGTGGGGATTTCTGGAGAACGTGCTCTAGGATGCCTCACCACGAGACAACGACAGTGTGGCTATAGAGATGTTGCCAAAGCGCAGTACCAAACCAGAGACTAAACTAACTGTGAGAATAAAATATGCACAACATACATACACATATTATTCTTGTATTTATACATGGAAAGATTTTAATGCAATGTATTATTCCTCTGAGGTTTTATGCCATATTCTTGTTTCAGTTATGCTACAGCAGACCTGCCCTGCATAACTCAGACTATAATTTGAACGGTAACATTTACTCTAACACCACATAAGTAACAATCAGTAATGGCTTATCATATTGGGAGAGTAAGAACAATTACAGTCTGTCTATAAGCTGTAGGGATACGGTGAGAGAGATCTCACCACACATCTCAGTCTGCACACTGTCCCCCTTAGAGTTCAAAACACTCTGGGGGTAGGACTCCATCCAGAGGGAAGGTGTTACAAAGATCATAGACCTGAATGAAGTGCAACTACAATATAGACTATCAGGTACAGCTCCACATTAGGCTGAAAATGACTGCATTTTCTAGTGTTCTTGGTGTCTTAAAAAAGCATCTTGAATAATTACTCACACAATTAAAAGGAATAAAATCAGATATTCGTGGCCAAGTTAGCCCAGTGCATCATTGAGTAATTTGCCTCATTTTATCTACCAATGGCATGTCTAGAAATAAGAAAAATTTGAATTTTAACCTTGAAATATGAACTCTACAAACCCGTATCTCAGTGTATGCATTGTAAGCCCACACCAGGGAATACTTTCAAAAATAAAAATAAACTTCCAAACTTTGAATGCACTTTAAGGGTCAAAAAGCAATGGGAACAAATGCATCATATAATCATAAAACCCAGACTTGATCCAGTGCAAGGCTGAGGAGGAAGCTCAGGCTCCCAGAGGCAAGTGAAGTGAGGACTACTCTGAGGAACTGCTGCAAACGGGACTGGAGCTGAGCTTTCCCTCAGCCCTGCCTCTGCCTGGGAGAGGTCGAAGAGCTGGAGAAGACAGGCAGCTCTTAATAAGAACGAGCTGCCATTTTCTCAGGAACAGTGAAGCAGAGAGGAAAAATGGTGGGGAACTTCTTGCTTACAAAATAGCCACCTTTAAAAGCATTGGCTACTCCCACACTGCTTCGACTCCATGATAAAATTCTTATCCTTTTTAATGGCGCATTGTTAGCAGCTACATCTTTATTACAGTCTCTGCGTTTCTCCTTCATCCTCACTAAGATTAAGGTCCATTTCTCACCTGACCGACACAGGCTCTGCTCTCACTACCTTGACTCAAAGCTAACAGTAACTTTTAAAAAATGCTCAAAATAATCATCAGCTATAGTATGCTTACCCTGAGGTAGTTGAGGGTGAAGTTTGTCAGACCCATTCGAGTGATGTTTTTGGACAGCTGCTCCAGCACCTGAGGGTCTTGTGCCTAAACAACAGAGGAAAAAAGAATTTTCACTTTGCTTTTTGTCTATTTGTTTTTCTCTATGTGCTTGGTGGAGTGCAGGGAGGGTTCTCTGAAGAGAGCTGCCATTCCTATGGAAAAAATACACATTGATGCTAAATTTATGTCATAAGCTACAGAGTTCTGTTTGCACAGGAAAATGCAAAACCTTATGAAATTGGAGCAGAATAAAGACTGTTTTCCAATATCTTCTTTCTGTCCCTACCCATTCAAGAGAGAGACCTAGGAGGTCCAGTCATGCACAGGGGTGCAAGTGAGCAGTGTCCCACCAAAGAGCTTCCTGAGGGATCACAACACACTTTAAGTCTTCCATTTGTTGGCTGGGAGTCCCAGGAGATGAAGCAGATAAAAGCAGGAATAAAGAAGGTATGGCTTTTGTTTTGTGGATAAGAAACTGAAGCAGAGAGAACTCATCAAGGCACCTTCAGCAGAGCTGATCACGTAAGAAGCATTAAGCACAGGCTGGAGAACCCTTCTGGCCTAAGTTATTTTCCCAGAATTAAACAGGAAAAATGCAAGCACGGTCCTCCTCTGACCCTAGCCAGGAGCTTTACCTGTGAGACCAGCCTCCTCTTTAAAATGAGATCAATCTCATTACTAAAATTAATACCTGCTGGTTGCTGCCTAACCTGGTCTACTCTCTTTGAATTGCAGCCCTCTAAATACATATTGTTGCTCATGGCCATCCTTGTTGTCCCTTAACGGGATACTGTTGAAGAGTTCAGAAGATCAGCCCTCTAAAATAACTCTGAGACAGAAATGGTGGGGCAGATTTTCAAAGGTATTTTCATCAGGCCTGTAACAGCATTTTCAAAGAAGTCCAGGCTGCTTAAGTTATTTAAAATTCCTCACTAAGAATATATCTTTATCTATGGATATCTAAGTAACTTGATGTCAAAATACGGGCACATATTTGGGAGCACTACTAATCTGAACGATTCTGCAGTGCAGAACTGAAAGTGGCAATAAGATTCTGTCCTTTGTTTCTCCCCGACGATTTACTTTATAATAGTTTGACTTCAACCTGTAGAATATTTAATATTTTAATATTCCATTGTGTGTGTTTTCATGCAATTAAAAAAAAAAAAGTCTTGAAATGTGAAAAAAGAAGATCTGGATTAAAATTCTAAAGGTTTCTAAGTAAATATATGGCAATTACTTATTTTCTGTCTCATACAAGGGTAACAGTTTGCTAAATTTAAAGACTAAACATAATTCATACCTACAATGATGAAAATTCACTGAATTTAGTGTAGTTCATGTCAATAAGAACAGATTATGGGCCCAAATCATACAGACCACCAAATAGGATTAAAAGGAAAACTATGTGCTAAAACAAAATGAAAACATAGCAACAGTGGCAACAATAGAGCACTGAGAAACAAGGGAGTGATGAAAGAACTTGTAAATGGATGTTGTTGCAGGCAAAACAAAATATTTATAGTTAATTGCCTTGGGTGTGAAATTCGCTGGAGTTCTTCATAAACCTAATCTCATCTCTTTGCATTAGGTCAAGTGAAAAAAGGATTACTTACATGCATGGCTAGAATGCTGCGTGGGACTAATTCTCTGTACTGTCTAATAGTAAAGTGCCATGTTTTTATTCTCATAAGATCATCAAAAGTAAATTCCAAGATAAGACGTCCTTCTGTGCATACCTAGAATACATAAAATGAATGAAATAAATTCCCAGGAATTTTGTTTTCAATGGTATTGTATCATCGATTAAACAACATTCAAAAATATCAGAGCAGTATTCTATTGTTCATCTCTGCTAGATTAATTGTTTTTCTTTCTCTTGGGGAGAAAAAACGAATGTGGGAAAATAATTTTATAGGCCTTACAGTGGAGACAGTAACTTATAATATTATAGATTTTATAGCATTTTACAAACATAGAATATTGCATGCGCTAAATCTTATTTATTGCATCAA
>NW_008824806.1:4688094-4702961 GCF_000699105.1 Pygoscelis adeliae | reverse complement strand
AATGACTGAACCTCGCAGTGGAGGTTGCTGTGGTGCAACTGCGCACACTTGATGTCAAGTTGCTGAACCAGTCATTCCCAACCTGTTTTATGTTGCCCTTTCCTTACAATAGCTTGGCGTATAAACCTTCCTTTCATGTCCAGTTGGAGTACACAGAGCCCTGAATGCCTGTGGCCAAACCTGATTTTTTTCCTATTTTTTTTTCCTTCTTGTCTTTTCCAGGCATTTTATCCCATTTTTATTCTTCATTTCTTATCTACTTTTATTAACCCCACCCTTCCAAGGAAAGCCAGACGGGGTGTCTGCCATCAGGCTGTATGATGGGGCTGTATGAGCTGCATTGCCACAGCAGGTTTGAGAGCCAGGGGAGCAGAGAAGAGGTTGCAGTCGTAGACAATGGAGCTGCTTCCACAGAAAGTGGCTCACGCAGCTTTGTGAGGGGTCTTGTCTGAGAAAGGAGAGAAAATATGGGAGGAATAAATGCAGCAAGTGGGTACTACCTGGAAACGAAAAGTAAAATAGGTTACTGGGGACTTTTAAACAACTGTCAATTACTTTATGTGGAAAAACCGCTGTGGCTGTGGTGGTCTTTAAGGTGCAAAATAAATGCCCAGCATGGTATCCTGACTGGAGTACTGTAAATGATGCATGATCTGAAAATTAACTCCCTCTGTTGTTGATTTTTTTCTTTAAATTGGATGTTTAGACTTACAACTCCTATTCAAAGTAAACTTGCAAGTGCAGGGTACAGAGATATTGTGGAAACAGGGTATAACGGCTTTCAAAAGAAAAGGTTCCTGCAACTTTAATTTCAATACAACTAACATTTGATTGAACAGCTAGCCATCCTAGATTCAGTTGAGTCTGTTGAGCCTTTTTAAAAGCCCCAACTCAGACTTGGCTAGTTCCCACTTGGGCAATGTGTGGCTTTTCTGGTTAACAGTTCACTTAACACCATCATAGTTTTTACTCCTGGTTGTTTCTGCAAAAACATGTTGGTAATTTTAATAGGCATACTATATAGACAAATTACTGTAGACCTATGAAGGAGAATCTTGCAACAGGTTCTCATCTGCCCTTTTCAACATGCCTTAGTGATGTCCTCAAATTTTTAATGTGACTTATTTTGTCATTTGACCCTGATTTTGATTTTCTCATCAGTTGCACTATGATAAGAAATTACACAGGGGTACACATGCGCACATATAAGGATTCATACAAGAAGAAAAACATTTTCTATTAATGTTACTGTGTTGAAGCCAAAGACCCCGATTACTGACCAGTTAACATGAAAATATTTCAGGTTTAAATTTTTTTTTTTATAATAATACCTGTGGCTTCTCAACTGTTTCTTCTGTTAAGCTCCAAACCCCACAGCTCTTAACAGATTTATTTTATGCACTGGCATCAACAAATTTTAATAGAAAAACTGAAACACATACCTCATATCACAGTGGTAAAAATTTATACATCTTATAAAGGAATTTAATTTCCTTATGTAGAGCAGAATTTTAGCATTGCTTTTAATCAATAAAATTGGCGCAGTTCTTATTTTAAATGGGCCTCTTTTTTATTTTTAAAGCTGCCTTTTACATAGAATCAAAAAAATCAAAAGGGTCTCCAATTAAGAAAACATTTTCTGTTGTGCTGAATTCATGTTACCGTACTGTGAGCTCTGACATTTTGTTTCTGTGGTAACCAAAATCAGCTGATTAGTTGGCATGGCAACAGAAAAGATGTAATCCCAGCAGACACACTCTAATCAATGCCCCCAGCACAGATGGTCTCCGGAGGATCAACAAGAAAGAGGCTGGCAGGCATTCAGTATATCACGTGGTTGCTCTAGACTAGGCCAGGAAAAAACTAAAAAAGAACATTTCTGAAACTAACCAATAGCTTTTTAACCCCTTCACTGCACTTACTAATTGTAGGAATTTCAACTGCTGGCACCTATGAAAACCAACTTCAGTCCTGTGCCTTATTGCTCAGAGTCCCGCTCTCCTAACACCGGGCATCTTTTAAAACTCTTCCCCTTTTATTAACGACCATTTCTCAAACCTGACTCTGTGCTTGAAAAGAAACCACAAGCTTATACAAATCTGGGAAATGCCTGAGATTGTTAGTAAGGATTAAAATCACTGAGTTTCAAGGGGCTTCATCTAAAAAATCCAGCTGATGGCCCCACTGTTGGGCGCAGGAGGAGAACGGTTCGAACACGGGGTGCTCACTGCTGTAGTGGTGAAGGCAAAGCTCGCCTCTGCCAATCTATCAGGAAATATAAATAAACATCACTAACTGCAGAAAAACAGTTTGCCTACACATAAAGTTGGAGTGTCGGTAAACACAGTGAAAGCAGAGACTTAGGAGGACTCGTAAAGCTTTCCTTTACCTGGAGAAAAAAATGAAGCATCTGCCAGGTAAACAAACATGGTAGTTAGGGCTTCAGTCTCTTCTTTTACCACATTTAATTCATGCCATTGAACTGTATTGAATTCTTTCTAGTATTTATTTATACCTTGCTAAAACAATTTTAAAGTGCGTGACACTTTACAAGGACCTCTTGCCCTCTGAAGACAAGCTGGACTATTCATATTGTTACTGTTAGGCATGTTCTAGCCATATTTGTTTGAAAAAAAATTGGAAATGCCATTTTATATATTCATCCAATACTGCAGTATGCAGTGAGTTGCTCTAACTAGGAAAATGTTGAAATGAATAAAATGCAGCTGTGGATTCCTGATTCAATATGTGATGAGAACTGTTTCAGCCCATTATATTAGAGGTTAGTGAATTTGTAGCTTACAAGTTGCGAAACTGAAAGAGCCGTTAACAAATATAGTTAGTTTGTATTTTTGCTTTTAAAAAACCCTTCGTGGTAGTTTTACTGGGTCAAATTCAGACATGATCTAAGGAGCTACGCAGTCCATTGGAGTGCTGCTTATTATGGGAGGTCTACTTTGTTCCACCACTGATGCTGTGAGAGTTAGGAGTTTACCTTTGGGTACAAGATCTGTGCCCTCAGTATCTCTGCTAGAAGTTACACGCACACAGCTGAGACAACATTCGGCTCTAACTTATTTCTGAGAGAGTAACATATTCTTTTCTCCCTTATTCCACCAAGTACTGTGTTTTATTTCAAATTTGCTCTTACTAATACAGTCATATTTTAAACATACAGCCCTTAAAAACCCCTGGTTTTTCTCCTAGAATCCAAATCACGTCCCCCTCTGAACTTTCCTACTGGGATACAGAGGTTTATGTTGGAATCCGCAACAGAAACGTCAGGGCTGAAGCAGGCCATGCACTTGCTGCCAGGGCTGCAGTGCACACGGAGGGTCTCACCGTGCACAACAAGATGGTGCTACAGGAGGCAACTGTGGCCCCCCTCACACGAGCTGTGCACCCAGACAGGTCCCTGCTGCTAGTCTATCTTTGACTTGCTGGATACTAGTCTCCTTTCCAAAGTAACAACACTGTAATGTGCTGTTATGATAAGTAAAATAAACTAATTGAACCAAGAAAAGCATGTTTTGTTTACTGATTCAGAAAAAAACCTTTTTATTTGCTATTGTATTAAAGCTAACACAAAGGGAAATGACAGAAATCGTTTTAGGGAGCTACACAAAGAAGCAGCTACTATATACCCTCATCACGTCCTCTGCACGTGGCCAGCAGGCACAACTCCTTGTGGCAAAGAGGTGTTACCTAGGAATATCTGGTCTCTTTGCATCTCTCTCTCCCTGTTTGTGTCTATGTAAGTCACAGGGGGATGGAGTGGGAGAGCTGGAACGACGACACCATCAAATGCACACCTCCCAGCTCACCAGTGCTCCGCAAACCAGCAGCTTCCCCTCCCTCTTCTTTGAGCCCCATACCAAGAACCATGAAGATGGTAGGGTAGACACTACGAAGGGATGGCACTCACATACACGCTAAAACCGCATAAGCCATGTGGGCCCTGGTCATGATGCTGTCAACAGCCGGTGCCTTTTTTGATTTTAAAACCTCCACAGTCCTTCAAGCCAAGGGCAACATGGATGGGTTATCTCTTCCTGCTGCCCCTTCTCCTTTTGTGCTTTTCTCCATGCAAAGGTTAAAATTTATACAGATGAACAGGTACAAGACGGAAAATCATCATTTCCTTTTAATTTACGAAAGGGTACATATCCATTTTGAAAATCAGTTTACTGACTTTTTTAATGTAAGAAAATTTTTGTTTTAACTTGTATTTTCTACCTTTTTGGTACTGTTTTTTATAAATATATGGCACTCAGTTTAATTACAGAACTAGAAGTGGCCCATGCATGAAGATAATTCACTATCAATTACAAATATTGAATATTCACTAACTGCCTGATCCAGAGCATGTTTAAATCAATGGAATCCTTCCATTGACTTCACTGCCCTTTGGACCAGCATCCTACTGTATTAAATCACTATTTTCCTAGAGATTTTTAGTCCTTGGACTGGGTAAGTATCAAATGTAAAGCATACCATCTCAAATGGTAGATACCAGCAATGTGAAATCTCATTGTCACTTTAAAATCAAGCCCAGAGAAAAGGAGATGGGGAGGTTGAATTTAATTCACGTACAGCTGATGGTTCTGGCAACCTGGCTTTATGTGCTTCTCTTAACAATTTTTCTGGGAGAATTGCAGAGGATGCCCACAGAATTTTCCAGTCATGTAATGAATATAGAAAATAGTAATTAAATGGCTTCAAGGGTTTTCAGTATTAGAAATAATCTCAGTCCACCAGAAAAAATGCAACAGCCAATATTTTTCACTCTTACACACACTGAAAAAGAAAAAAAAGGAAAAAAAACAAAAAACCAAACCAACAACATGCTTTATTGAGTCTTCCCTGTTACCTTGGTAAACATGGGTTTTCCATGCTGAGTGACCATGGTGCATTGATCACAGTCCACTGTGATGGATGAGTTGTGGTATGACTCTTTTGAGTGCTTGAGAATGTAATACAGGTCTGTTACACCTCCTTCAAAGACAGTGCTAAAATAACGAGGAATGAGGGTCCTTCCAATTGCTGTGAGGAAAATACAAAGCAGAATTCAGCAAATGCTCTAGGTTATAAAATCTCAAACCATTTGCTAACAGAACATGAATAATTTTAAGCGCAATGAAATCAAACTTTCATTTAATGAATATAATACATGTTCTCTGTCTGCTGTAGAAATGAAGTTGCGCCTGCTCCCATTGAAATCAATGAAAACGGCTTACTCCATTCAGAGGGAGTGGGCTCATCTTATTTAATCTTTTTACATTGATGGCGAGTTAGAGTCACTCTTGAAACCATCTGCAAGGTTTTTTGTCCCAAAGTAATTATTATACAGAAAGCCACATGGTGTCAATTATGACTGAAAGTTGGATATTACTCATAAATGTATAAATACAAGTGATGAGCATTTACAGAAATATACTCGTACACCCAAAAAGGCAAAGTACATTTATAGAGGGGGTGTGTGTACACATATATGTTTGTCTGTGTGTGGGCACATGCATATTCATATATACCCACCCACACATATGCACATGCACACGCATACACACTCTTGATTGAATAGGAGGGCTGCTGCTGAGAAATCAGAGTCCTAGGGATTGACGAAGGACCTGAGCATGCAACACGATATATGTTACACAATATATGACTACCCACAGATCTATCTGAGATGTCTGTTTAGACCAGAAGTATTTATGTCATAGGCCAGAAAGTCTGAGCAGATGCCTGAACTAGCTCATATGCACCACTTAAACCCCAAACTATGGACTCAAGGTACCCAATTCTGCAATACTTACTTGGCCAAAACTCTCACTGAAGTCACACCTCTCACGTCAATAGTAGTTTCAGGTAAGTGCTACAAGGTCTAATTCCAAATATGTAATAGTAATAGTGAGCTTCTGGGTGCATTTCAGATGCACAAACTACCAGAAGCACTGACATCAAAGGCAATTATCTTGCATGCAACCGATGTTTTCCATCTCCTTTTTTACAGATAAATTTGGATGCAACCACAAGCCTAGTATGACAGAACACTTCAGTTTATAATAGACTGATACTTCCATACCGAATGACTCATTGCTTTGCATGCATTAATCAATCCACAGTACTTCTGAGTGGTGGATACATAAAAATTGCCTCCATTTTACAGAGAGAAAAACCAAGTGATCTAAACTGTGTTTTGGAGGAATGAAATAGAAAAGTCCCCACCAACAGGCAAGATTAGAGTTTATTAGTTCCTAATTCTTATTTGTCTATTAGGACTATGCAGTGACTCATGCCTCCCTCATTTGCTGTATACTTTTGAGAGTAATTGCTAAAAAATTTATTTTCATAGGAATTTTGCCAGCATACAAACAAAGGCTCCTGACCCTAAAAATGTATTTGCAAGTGGGTGTTGTAAATTAAAAAGTATGGTGTTTTCACAGTAGTTCTGTGAAAACTGTTTCTGCTCTGTGCATTACAATGTGGAATATTGCATGTGCAGTCATAACACACATTATATAATGAAAATATACAAATATAGAAAATTAGGACTTGTTACAGCTTTTGCTGTAATATTAGATATTAATGTAATTTAATGTACAAAAATATACCACACTGTCTGGAAGTGGCTGACAATTCAATGAATACGTTGAAAGACTATTCTATGACACTAGCTCCTGAAAAACCCCACCTATTCACCATGCATATATTAATTTTCTACAGTCTTTTAATTTAATTTAGAAAAACTGAAGTCCAGTGTATCAGCATAAGACTTAACTCAGGCTTTAACTCAAATTTTTCCATGTCGGTATGGTATATAGTAAAACATGAAATTTACCCATCAAGTTAATTTCTTGCTCCCCTAAGGCTAATTAGTGCAAATTAAATTTCCTGCTAATCATCCTAAGCAGCAAATGTGTGATATGAAAATCCAGCATTCCTACTGATTGTGATAAACCTCTATTCACGTGACTTATGCACTGCATAAATATCTTGAAACTATTCTAACTGCAGTTTATAGACCGCTCCCAAAGTAGCATGGTCATATGGTTTTGCTTTTTGCCTTGTATTCACAGCTACAACACATTAAAGAAGGCTAGAAATACAGTAAATACCTTATTCTTATTACTTTTCCTAGTAAGCATTATCTGTGTTTGCCACAGGGATATGCTACTGTGAACAACAAAGTGGTGGACCAAAAGGATGAAGACGAATAGAGGTGCACACGAGGATATGCCCCATGGAACCTGATTTTCAATGACAGATGCACATGCAGACCCTGTCTGTCTGTAAAATTGAAAATAGCTAATGCTAATGTCCAGCATAAACGATTATAGCTAATATTCACCTCCAGAAGAAACATTCATAGAAACCCACATTAATAAGCAGACCTGTCCTCAGCTCACCACGTTGCCTTGCCACAACAGATTGAAGCGGTTTCAAGGTTTTGGTTCTTTTCCTGAAGCACTCAATGGCTTAAAAAGATAATTTCATTTCTAGGATAAACAGGAAACTCTCTACAGCAGTAACAAAGCTTATTTGTGCAGGAGATGGTATTTCCAAGAACAACAAAAGGCTGTGGAACTCCTCTTATAAAGTCTAGGGATCATCACAAACTTTGTGCATTTTAAGTGTGAAGGACTTTGATTTTTTCCTCCTCCAAAACATAATTGTGTATAGGAGCATTCAAGCACATATGTGCGCGTACCCTCAGCTCTGCTGCATGCATACACACAATCCTTTCCTGGGCATAGGAATACGAATGTGGCAAATGTGCTTTTCCTTCCCTTCTTGCAGTAGATGGACATGCTCAGGTGTGGAGGTACACACTCCACCCATGTCTGCCACTGTACATCTCAACAGGATTTTAGCAACACCATATATCTTCTGCCAGAGTCAGCTGAAGGCTACTTCCTAGGAGGACTCCAAGTAATGTGAAGGCAGGATTGTGGGACAACTTGATGCCTGTGGCCACTTCAGGATGTAGTTTAGCCATCTTTGCACCAGAAATGTGAACTCACACTTTGCAGAGCACAAAGCGAGCTGTACGCTAGCTTGGTCTTGGGTTTGCAATTCCCCAGAGGCAGTCACAGACAATAATGGCAAATATAGTCTAAATAGCATATGGTGTAATATCTTATCACACCAACAGGGCTGAACAAAGCCTTATAGGCTACTGCCATTGGAATTTCTTCATGTTTTAGAGCTTGGCTTTTAGACCACAGAATAGACTTTTAAGAATGTATCTCTGTGCATGGCTTTGTAGTGCTCCTCCCTCCCACACCAGACTTCCCTAAAGGAGCATAATATGGACACCCTCAGAGCCAGAACACAGATCTTTGCCACAGGAGTTCCAAGAGTGAGCATTTGCAGTAGCAGTGTGAGTATGGGGAGACTCTTGCATTTTCCTTTCCTGGTGTCAGGGCCCTGAGAGCACTCTGAGAGCACCCCTGCTCCGGGGTTGGGTTGCCAGGCAGATTTTCTTTCCAGCTTCTTGGGGGAATCCTTGTCCAGCTACTGCAAGGCTTTCTGCCTACATCCTTGTGGAGTTCCCTGCAACCAGATCTCCTTCCAGTCCTGTCTCCTATCCAACTGTTGCTCTTTATTCTTTCTCCAATCTCTTTGTTCACCTACCCCCATGGTCCAAACCTCTGTTTTCTCACCTTACGGTTGGTTGCTTTGCATCAGTTATCTTCCAAGTTCACTGTTCAACTCCCAGTATGTCATGTCATGTCATGTCATGTCATGTCATGTCATGTCATGTCATGTCATCCTCTCCCCTCCCACTTCCTTGCATGCTGCCCCTTTTTCTCTTGCTCAGGGAGGCTCATTAATCCTTCCCAAACCCACCTGATTTCCTCATTCTCGTTACTTAAGCAGGCCTAGCTATCTAGTCTCAGTCTCCCTGTTCTCCTCCACTGTCCCCAAAACACTAGCTTCACACCCACTTTCTCAGTGCCCTTCCTACCCAGCCAGGCTGCCCCAGCTCCTTGTCCCAGGCTCCCTGCCTCAGCAGTCTAAGCCTTCCTTCTGGATCTTGATTTTGTGGTTCCTCCCCCGCCCCCAAGATTCTCTCTCTGTCCTTTTTCCCACTCTGCCTCCTCCTAACAGCAGATTCTTTCTCCATACGAACCCCATCTCTCTTTCTTTCCTTCAGCTTCTCATCCAGCCAGGGACCAGGCAAGAGGACCTCTTCCCTCTGCACACTCCACCCAGCCAAACATCTCCCCGTTCCCCGTGTTTTTCTCATTGACATCCAACTCTCCCTTACTTAATCATCCTCCACCTTCTTTCACCTCCCAGTTACTATCTCTCTCCCGTCTCCCTCATCAGTGTCATCTTGCCCTGATTTATTCCCTTCTCCTTTCTTTCTTCCTCTTCCCTCTTCTTTCCTCTACATTCAGGTCAAGTTGCTTCCTTTGCAGGGCCACCTGGATCCCAGGTGCATCTGCTGGGAGCACAGGAGAAGGGCGGGCCTCCTGCTCTCACATGCAGCACTGGCTAAGCCTTCCTCATGGGCTTTGCAGTGGAAATGTCCATGAGTCCACATAGCCCTGAGCTGCAACATGTCTAGTTACTCTTTGTAGTTGGCATGTGGATAGCCCCATAGGGCCCCTACAAGGAGACTTACTGTGTTCCTGGGAAAGGAAGTCCTTGAAAATTTTAGCTGTCAAACTCTAGTAAAGCCTACACTGAGTACTTGAGAATGGGCACTTTTTTTCCTCAAAGATTTATAAATTTGCTAAATTCAGTCAGATTTCCAGAGGACAAAAGGAAACCCCTGCTGCAAAGGTGAGCAACCCTACTCCAGAGCATACAGATTCTTGGGCATTTAAAAAACAAAGTTGCAAGACTTTTGTAACCCAGGCAAAACAGTATTTTTCCTTTTGGGGAGAAAGAAGAAATCCTTTTTGGCTTAAATAAAAAAGAACTAGCTAAAAGCAAAAACAATTTCAGCTTTATTGGTTCAAGTTTGGCAAAATTATAAATAAGTAGAAAGAAGGCCTTTTAATGGGACTTATCAAACAATATTAATAAGGGACGCTATATCATCTGCCTGCAAGAATACATTGGAACAGCCATAACTGCAGATGCTGAGGCTCTGAGCCCAATACTCAGGCTTAGGAAAGCAGACGTAGGTTCATACCTGCATCTATACAAATACTAACAGGCTCTTACAGTCGCATTACCCAGAAAAGACCTTTTTATAGTGTGAAATGTGACACCCTGCATTGTAAGATACTGGATATACTAGAAGAAAAATTCACCTGACCCTCAGCATTCAGGCATTAATTCCAGATCACTGGAATACTGCTTTAAATTACCATTTTGTCCTGGGCAGCATCCTTCATCCCTAGCTCAGTATCTGAGGATGTACTATTTCCCATGGGAAGCAGGCACTGCCCCTTAATGTTTGCTTCATTTGTGCTAGCAAATCCCCAGATAGCAAAGCAAACTGACAAAGATCTGGATTTAGCAACAGGTAATAGTTATTTATATGAAAATGTCTATAAGAAAGGCATATCTGAAGTGACTATTTTGCACAAAATATAATGTTGTCATCTGCTGGAATGACGCACCTTTAGCCTATTCAGTGGTGTAACAGCTTGTCTACATGTGATTTTGTATACCTTTCCAGTGGATCAGAGACCTAAATACAATTTTAGAATTGAAGTAAGAGGTAGATTTGTGACACTTCCCGAAATATGAGCGGTCCAGAAATCAATTAATTCAATCTATGAACATAGGCAAGAAGCTTTATAGGTCAGTAACAGTCATATTATATATAATTTCTTAAGTATCATTCCTGGGGAATTCTAAAGAAAAGAATGAAACCATCTGACATATTAAATGGCCCAAGGCCTGCCTCTCAGGGAGGGAGGCACTTAGGTCATGGTCCTGCTTTTTGGCCTGGGCATGCAATGATAATGATTAGGGTGCCCCTCTGTCATCCTGATCCTAGCAATCATTATTTTCATGCTGTCCTTTCATTTATTTCCCCTTTTAGATACGTCTGCCTGAGTGTAAAAAACTTTATTCTCTCAGGAATAAGTCTAAAATTATTTTTCCATCCCAAATTGAGCAAAAATGTCCAACTATCTCTAGGTGGGAATGGCCATAATTTGTGAAGTTCAGGGGTTTTGCAAGTCTCAGACTAGCTATGGGCAGAAAGCCAGTTAAAAAAAATAGTCTGTAATATAATTGTGGTACCACCACACACCATGTGGTGGTGATGGTACTGTTGGTTTTTTTTTTTTCCCAAGGAAGCTTTGAATAAAATAGAATGTAAACATGTTTTTCTGGTTCACAGGAAACTGGTATTATTTGTGGGCTAGGAATAGAAGAACACTTCCTCCCTTTGTGTCCCAAAGATAGGCTGTCAAAATCTCAATGCCCTCTCTACAGAATGAAGATTCATGGCCTCTTTGCAGAAGCAGGGCTTGATAGCAACCCCCTCCTTGCTCACTGAACTGCTCATGTGTTGCCTTTACAGTAGAAGCTCTCAGGGGCAGAGACTTGGATTTAACATATACATATACACCACGTAAGATAACTGCCAAGCTGGTATAGAAGTGAAACAATGGAAGTGCTAATCAGTGAAATAAAAATATCGGGTTTATTGCTTCCAGGTTGGTTTTTGCAGTTCTGAATCCTGTCAAGTCCTATGTCTTCAATTAGAGCTAGGATACGAAATAAGTAATAAAACAGACACAAATATAAAAACATAAAATATAAAAAGACTTTAAAAGTTCCACAGAATCAGCAACAGAATGAGAAAAACACCCTGTGCCTGTAGTTTAAAGGAGCTCTGTCTGGAAGCTCTGGTGCAGCCTGCAGCTGATTATCTCATCAACATGCTATAGACGGGCTTGAGGAACTCCACTAGTTAGGGCTGTGGGTTTTTTTGGCTCCCAACACAAAATGTTGAGCTGTCCTGTAAAGCGCTAGGCAGACCATGGAAGTCTCTTGCTTGAGAGATTATCACAGTTGGATTTCAGTAATTAAATAGAGATGCTACAACTAACTCCCCCTCAGCCAGATGTAAGGGCTAGGGAAGCCAGGAGAAGACTTCCCGTTGATTGCAAATGAGCTTTCCCAAGCACCGCAGAAGAAAGGCTGAGCTTTCTGTTAATTGTTAATTGACTTCTCAGGCATGACTAATTGACATCTGTGTGGGCCAGAGCTTGGCATGTTCATTTACATATGTTTTTGTAACTGACATAAACGAATCACTACACACAAAGCAAAACTTCATGGAGTTACATAGTGATGTCATTGCTGTTATTCTGCCTATACTTCTATTTGCCCGAATTTGTCCCAGTGAAATAGCACATCAGGTGTGTTCCCTCCCAGACACAGTCCATGTGGCTGGGATGTGGAGGGAGGGATCCCTTCATGAAGCTGGACAACAGTAAAGCTCCAGTTTTCAGTACTGTGACCTGCTCTCTGGAAGAGCTGCAAGGCAGGCTGCTCATGGGAATGCCCCTCTACCTTTATAAGACCTTATCTGGTGAGTGGATTCAAACCCAGACAGCATGAATCTGTCAATTCCCAGGAAAAGCTACTGTTAGATTTGATAGTATGGCATGAAAGGCAGTGAAAAGACAGTCTAATAAGACCAAATTCTGTCTCAGAGATGTGTGGGCCATGTTGATTAAACCACCCACATGTATCCAAGGCAGAATCTGGCACACACAGACCTGTCCTTTTTTTCTCCCTATCTAGTGGGTAAGATTGGGCTCCTATCATTTAGACTACTTAGAGAATAAAAATTATAATTTCCACTTATAGGAAATGTCTAGTTATTTATACAAATTAAATATTAAGTAAAATTAAATGTGTGATTTAAAAGCTATTACAACAGTAGTAATAATAATAATATACTATGGAATACTAGTGTACTATTAATAGTAGTGTACTAGTAGTATACTATATTGTATTTAATCATTCAGAAAACATTTGTATAATGTACAAACATTACAGATTTTAAACTCCATGAAGTTTGGAAAACAGTGGAAGTACTACCTCCATATTGCTAATAAAGCACAGCTTTTTCAGGAGTAAAATTAGCCGTTTATACATTCTTCCCACGTCCTTACAATTTTGTTTTTATCTTTAATGATCTACTTAGCACTTCATGGAAATTGAGGAAACCTAAGGTTTCCATCCATTTTGCCTTTGTTCTCAATTTTGCAACAAAACTGCAAAGTGGGATGAGTAACATGGATTCAAGCACTTTGACTGAGTGACCTGAATCCTTCCCACATCCAGAACCCAAAGTTTTGGGGTGTTTTTGTTTTGATCCATGACACTTTCATGGTATCTGCAATATCTTATTTATTTTATGTATGTCAATAATATTGCCTACAGTTAAAAGCTATAACCCAAAATACTAAAGCTTATAAAATTGTAAATAGCTAGGTTTCCCTCTCCAGTTCCTTCTATCCTGTGTAATTCAAACATTGTGTTAGGTTTGACTCTGCCTTTTCTCCAATAATTATTTTCTAACAACATTTTACCCCAGTGAGGATTTGCCTGTATAATTTTGATTCAGTTGACAGTGTATTTCCTTTTCTTGAAAGTCTGTAGCTAGCACTTCAATCCTCTAAAACACACTTGAGTCAAGAACAAGTAACAGAAACTTCATGACAATGAGACCTCAGCTTAACTCCCCACACCTTATGACCCTTATTCTTGTAGACACATAATCTGCAACTCAGTTTTAAATCCATCATCTTTCTGAAGAGAGACAGTGTTTTACTGCAATTAATTTTGGTTAAAATAGTCAGAAAACAACTATAAAAAGCTCTGTGTGTCTCAGTAGAAAGCTAAACTGCATCAGCATAGTTTTTCATTAAGGCTCAGCCAGCCTACCTATTACAATAAAATTTCCTCCCAACCCTTTCCTTATTATACTGGCAACATTCTACCAGTCTTTAAAGAATTGCTCGCTACAAAATTCAGACAGTCTTCAGATCTAGAGTATTTCAGCCTCAGGCTAAGACAGTGTGGACCAGAGGATTTGGAGAGCAAGTGTCAGAGTCCAAGATCACTTTTCACAGGATGGCAGCTGAGCTTGGAGGGCACCTCTGGGGATCGTCTGGTCCATCCCCCCCACTCAGAGCAGGGTTACATGCAGTGGGTTGCCTAGGACTGTGTCCAGTCGGCTTTTGAGTATCTCCAAGGATGGAGCCTTCATGACCTCTCTGGGTAACCTGTGCCAGTGTTTGACCATCCTTCAAGGAAAATGCTTTTTTTATGTTTAAATGTAATTTTCTGTGTTTCACTTTGTGCCAAATGCCTCTTGCATTTCACTGGGCAACATTGAGAAAAGTCTGGCTCTGTCTTCTTTACTCTGTTGCCATCATATATTTACACACACTGATAAGATGCTCCTTCTCCAGGCTGCACAGTCTCAGCTCTCTCAGCTTCTCCTCGTATGGAAGATCCTCCAAGCCCTTAATCATATTCATGGCTCTTCTCTGGACTCACTCCAGTACAACTATGTCTTTCTTCTAAATGGTGAGCCCAAACTGAATATACTATTCCAAATGTGTCTCACCAGCACTGAGGGAAGGATCATCTCCCTCAAACTCTCCCTAATGCAGCCAAGGAGGCTGTTGGCTTCTTTGCTGCAATGGCACATTGCTGGCTCACAGTCAGCTTGAACTCTCAGCTCCTTTCTTGCAGGTCTCATAACCAGCACCTCAAATTCAAGTACAAATAGCAGAACACCGGCCCTGCATAGTTCAGTACCTGCTTAGAATCATAGAATCATTAAGGTTGAAAAAGACCTCTAAGATCATCGAGTCCAACCGTCAACCCAACACCACCATGCCCACTAAACCATGTCCCTGCGCCTCATC
>NW_008824806.1:4681593-4686606 GCF_000699105.1 Pygoscelis adeliae | reverse complement strand
TCCTGCTCGCCATCCCTGTCTTCCAGCTCAGGGGGCCGAGTACCCTGAGGATAACTGGTCTGACTGCTAAAGACTGAGGCAAAGAAGGCATTAAGTACCTCAGCCTTTTCCTCATCCTCGGTGACAATGTTCCCCCCCGCATCCAATAAAGGATGGAGATTCTCCTTGGCTCTCTTCTTGTCATTAATGTATTTGTAAAAACTTTTTTTGTTGTCTCTAACGACAGCGGCCAGGTTGCGTTCTAGCTGGGCTTTTGCCTTTCTCATTTCCTCTCTGCACGACCTAACGAGATCCCTGTACTCTTCTTGAGTCACCTGCCCCTTCTTCCACAAGTGGTAAACTCTCCTTTTTTTCCTGAGTCCCAGCAAAAGCTCCCCGTTCAGCCAGGCCAGTCTTCAAGCTTTAAGTTTTCACCCTGTATCCAGTGACAACACTCTAAGAACTCGGGGAGTCTGCTAACCTATCACAAAATGAAAACTGAGAGCCCATACAGTTTGTTGTTTAAACAACTGAATTAGGTTTCTAGTAGTACAGAGCAGGTCAGACCCTTACCCCACATTGAGAAATTCCGATTTCTCATGGCAGGCACGTTTCTGAGGAAGTCTATGGTCTAAGCTGATTTTTCAGGCTGGAGGGAAGAAGTGTTTGAGGGTGTTACCCATATTCTTTTTCCACAGACAAAAGACATACTTCAGATGAGGAAGCTCCAGTTTTAACTGTAAAACTTCCACATCTTATAAATCAAAACCATCACTCCCCAGCAAAGATCTATACACAACTATTTTAGCGAAGAGAATATTTAATTTGCATAAAAAATATACACTCTGAATGCGAATAAAGCCAGAAAAAAATGGTTTGCCTGGCTGCAGTATACAGCCACTCACACTTCTGTCTGTGCTAATCATTCTGTTTGAAGAAAGAGTATTTCGGTTAACTTTGTTCAACAACTGCAAAGAAGAAAGTTTTAAAGGCAAGCCAAAGAGGTTATTCCTAGCTGTATGACAAACCACTGTCAAAACATAACAAACCACAACCAAAGTCAAGCAAAAAATGACAAAATCTAAGAATGCAGAAATGATGGAAGTTGTGCAGGACAGGCATTTTAGATGAACAAATGCAATCTGTACCAGCATAAAGGACCAACACAGCACAGAAAATTATACCCAGGAAAGTCATCTCAAGAAATAAAGGCAAAAACATAAAATTCAAATGACAGGACACCACAAGGAAGAGACAAAAACCAGGTAAACCATCCAGTTGTATTAAATCAAGTGCACCCCTGACCCCTGACTTCATCTGACCTAGCAGAATTCTAAACATGGCATGAAACAGCACAAGCAAAATTACATTAAGATAAAGTCATATTGGCCATACCCTCACATACTGCCACAATTCTTTTATGCAGGTACCCAAGCTGGTCTGGGGCAGAACCTAGACAGAGAGCTCAAATCCAAAGCTTAGTTGCTGCAGAAAATGGGTGTCTGCCTTTCTGTGGCATGTTCATGCTGGTGGTGGGTTAACCGACCAAGGCACATATTTCACAGCAATCAACTCGATTAATCTCTTGTTGATCTGAATCCAAACAGTTCCATGAAAATTAAGCAAGTCACTGGAACCACACCAATTACCACCTGCAAAGAATTTGGCCATTATGCTGGGGATCTTCCCTCCCCAGACTGTATAAATATTCAAGCTATTGCGTGAATATTCCTACATGAAAGCATGCAGGAAGACCTGTTGTGCTATATTCGGTGGTGAAAAGTTGTTCTGAAGACAGATGTCTACAAACATAATTCTACCAGTTTCTGATCTCCACTCTCTCCTCTGAACCATGTTGAGATGGGAAGCTGAGGCAGGAAAAAAAAAAAAATCCTACATGTATTCTAGAAATACTATTAAACATTTACAGCCTATATGAGGGAACAGTAAACAACTGACAAAGTACTGATCTGAATAATGCATAGGTCCTTTTCACCCTTAGAAACATTAAAAGAGAAACTGTGAGTGACTGAGACAGAGTACCACGTGTAGTGGATAGCTTTTTCACTTCTAAAGCTCCTGATTTACATCCAGGTAAAATCAGCAGCAACATACACCTTTCATTAGCTGCAATTCTGATAAATCCTATTTTTGGTTTCAGTCCAGCTTGTATCTGCCCGAATAGCACCTCACACCACCACCACGCCTGATGAGCAGCCTGATGAGAAGCCTGAGGACACCATTCCTGATGAGAAGCCTGAGGACAAGCACAGGCTGCCGGGACCCCACAGGGCTCAGCTCAGGCAGAATTTACCTGTCTTTGATGTTTTCTGCAGCTCTCCACAAGCTCCCTTCTGCTGAGAGAAAGCTACTAACAGTACTTATGGCAGCTAGTTTAAGTTAGTTAAAGGTACTCTTTCGCTGCAGTTAGTACAGTGTAAACATAGCCATGAATGTGTCTATAAAACATATTGTAGGCAGACACCAACTTGCTCTGCTAACACTCCAAGTAACCCAAAAGCTACATGTTTGCATAGCGTGGCATCACGTCTGAGCAAGTAAACCCTGTGAAGAGGCAGGATATATTTGTTTGGGCCCCGAGCCAGATGAAAATGGCCACACAGCATCTGGTCAGCTCGGCGTGTGGGCAGAACAGGCTCGTAAAAGCATTCACCATATAGGCAAATGGCATATGAGACCTCCTCAACACTGGAAGACTTCTTTTCATGGCAAGACTGAAGCCCATGGGTAGGCAATGTGAAGGAGAAAGATAGTCCCTTCCCTGAACACAGGACTTAGTGCTCAAGCACTGTCAGTCAAGCATCACAGCACGGTCCACATTCAGGTGAAAAATATCAGAGGTGAAATGTGTCGATATGTGCATCAAAAGGGACATAACATAGTGGGGAGTGTGTCTGGAGAACTGGTGGGAGGTGAGGGGTTACGGTGATATGATAAAAGATACACACGGCATTCTCAAAATCCTCAAACTGCATTGAGCACACGTGGATTGATAACCAGCATGATTTTTCTGGTAATTTTATGCTGTAGACGTATGAACAATATCTCACCAGTGGATAACATCAGTTGTCGGTTATATACATGTTTTATAACAACCAGAACACTCTTTTTCAAAAAGCCGTTGGTGGTTGGCTTTGATTTCTTTTTTTCTGCAGCAAAGCTTGCTTTCCCACTCTCTTTCTCTTTCTCTTTCAAGCTCATGGAAGCTAACTGCAGAGAAAGTAAAAAGGTATTCAACACACTAGACAAAATAATTAGGAAAATATTCTACCATTTAAAAATGTTTTGTTGGTGTTCAAAGTGCAGCTTGTTTATTACCCTTAAAATGAAGGCAAGTGCCCTGTGTTCAGCTATACAAATCAGATGTCTGACAAAATAACGTCAAATAATAAAGAACCACTTTCAGAAAAGGGCAAGCAATGTAACAGGTTTATAAGCTTCCATGAGAACACACGTTATACGTAGCTTTTAATAAAATTTTATGCAGCAAGTAATGCAGAATGCTCTTGACTTGAAAAAGGTAACATCAGTAATAAGTGCTATAACAAATCTGTGCCCAAGTTAAAATAGCCTCTTCCTATGTTTTCTGTCCTTTTAGCTGTATGATACATTGTTTCCACATTTCACAGAGAGTCATTATATCATCTTCTTGATGTATTTTTGCTACAACAACTCACTGTGATTTCTGGAATGGCTACAGGTAAGATGCAGTTTCCCGTGACAATGCTGAACTGCCACTGTCAGGACAGCTTCAGGGACCCCTTGAACATAAAACATAACAACAGCACACAGGATCAACCCAAATGCCTACCCAGACCAACACCTGTGCCTGACAACAGCCAAATTAAAAACCTAAGAAAAAAACGGGGAAAAAAAGGACAAGTGTGACATGATCCTCGCCCTGGTCCATCACGCCTGCTTCCAAAAATGAACACGTGGAAAGCTACAAAGGTGATGGTCGCATTCAATTACACATGGAAGTCACGGCTACTAATAGCTATTAACGTCCAAGTACAATGAGATTGCAGGGAACCCCATGCTCCAAATATCAACCTAACAACTCTTAATTTAATTACAGAAAAATATATACAAACTATGATCCCAGACTGGAAACATATAAAAAAATTTCTCTTGGAACATATTTTCTTAGAGGACTGAAGAAATTCAAGGTGGGAAGTTCTTCTGTAAAGGTTTAGGAATAACATTTATCTTTCAGCAGTGTTGATAGGGTTACAGTGCAACGCTGCCAATAAGCATCCCTGTTGACATCAGGGAGAATGATCCAGATCAATAATTCGATGTGCTGATATCTTAACATGAATATGACTATCTAATTCAAAATACTTCTTTGACAAATCAAATACATTTTTTCAAAATCTACCAAATTTGAAAAAGGTACAGAAATCACCTAATGTGGTAAAGCCAACTTAATTTGGTATCTTTCACATTCGTTATGGTCAAACAGGACTCTGAATAAAAAAAAAAAGATACTCAACCTTTACAATGTAAACATGTAAATATGTTGTTGTATACATACACATTTGAAATATCCCCCTGGCTTTCAAATAATTTGCACATATTTCACAGCAGCATTGCAAACTCAACTCAGGATCTGGAAACAAATTTGTGTGGCGATTACCGCAGTGAATAGTTAGCTGACTTATTTGTTTACAAAGCCTAACCCCATATAATAGTAAGTTTGGTAGGAACCAATTCATACTGTTGTTATAGGACAAATAAAAAAGGTGTTGGAATAAAATGCAGAAAATGCCAGTCCAAAGTTGTTATATTGTGGGCATCCATTACACAGAAGAGTAATAGAAAGTTAACACTCCTACAAAGTCATTTTTTCACCATAACCATAGAAAAATATCTCTGCCTAAAGTCAGTCTTCCTTCACTACACTCGTACATGAATATTTTCAGATAAGTTTTCCCCCTGTTAATTCTGATCTTACTTCAGACATTATTCAAGGACAAATCCTGGTCGCTCATGGATCTCCACTTAAACAGC
>NW_008824806.1:4662496-4681577 GCF_000699105.1 Pygoscelis adeliae | reverse complement strand
ATGATAGGAAGAGTTGAAGAAAATTATCTTCATTTTTGTGAAGTTAGTCATCTAAGAGGTAAGGGCAGAAGAGGAGTGCCGTACTCTGAGGCAGGACAGGTAGCTGCACTGTTTCTCCTCCCTGTGTGTCTGGATCATGTCAATAAGGCACACTGTGCACAACTTGAAAACCTCAGAAAACATGGGCTTTGCTCTGCAACTACTCGCTAATAGAAACTGAATTCTATATATTTTTTTTTTCAGCAAAATTGTGGATTAATTCAAAACTAAAATGTCATTTTGATACAAAAAAATAGAAAAGGAGGGAAAATCGCCCACAGTGAGGCATAAGGAAAGCAATTTAGACAAATAAGAGCTGTTCCCAGACCTCTGCACAAATCTTGGACTGAACATGACATTTAAAATTTTTTTTGGATCAGCACTCTCGTATTTTATACAGTACTTTATCCACATCCCTCCTATCCTCCTGTTCCTAGAATCAGCAGTTAGAAATATAAATTAAAAGGTTATTCTTGCATACCTCACATCTGGTTAGAGTTAGGAAGTGCTAAAAATGATATGAGGGTGTTTATTCTCACAGGCTTTTGGGCCTGAAATTCCTGTTGTTTCCTGTCTTTGCAAGAACTTTGGGGGCATGTGGTTCTTAGAAAGGGATGGCTGTTTTCCTTGCCATTGGAAAAGAGTGAAATTACTGTGATGGTCTGAGCTATGGCTTGGAACTTATAAATAACTCATTAAATATTTGAATGTATGTAAGTTAATGTAGAAAACAATTCACAGCAAACAATGGGATACTAAAGACATTTCTCCCCTGCGCTTCATACCCAGTAGGTGCCCACACTGACTGCACAATATAACACAATGCATGTCACATAACTGCAGAAAAGATTCATGGGGTGGTTTTGTTTTGCCACACCATGCAACCGAATCTCACCTGTTACTGCAGATGAAACTCATTTCAGTATATAGGGACCTATATTTCCGAGAGAAGAAAATATCGACCCTCTCTTACAGTATGTTCTTTGTGTCTACATAACGTGCCCCCTCCAGGAGCAATATACATTTAGCAAAATGATTCTGAGTTTCTTCAGGCTAATCCTCTATGCCTACACACTCACGCAATATCCTACTGGGGTGGAACAGGAGCTTCTAACCATACGCACATTGTGCCGGCAAAGCAGCATTAGTTTGATTTCCCAGAGCTATTCCCATGAGGTGGTGTGCAGCGTAGTCACAAGCAGTGGCTCTGAGTGACATTTCTCACCTTTAATTTCTCCTAAAAACCCACCACTTCTGAGGCAGATGGCAGCCTACACCCCCAAAGAGGCAACTTCACAGGAAGCCTTTGCTCTGCGTGGGGATGCTGCGTAGGGGAGCTGAACTTTTGCTCCTCCTCTGTTATTTCCACCTGCTTTTTTTCCCCGAGTTTCATCGCTTGTATGTCATCCCATTCACATTTTACTCTCCCATGTCATAAGCTGTCTGCTCCATTCAGTGTCCTTCAAAGGGGTATTCACATGGAAGGCACTCACAAGAAGGTCACCCAAAGCCTTTCCATTGAAGAATTTGTGTTTGCCACTTGTTTGTTAAGTTATTGGTGCTCCGTATGTTCTGAGTAGTGATAAATGCACACAAAACTGCAGAATCTCAAGAAAGGTGATGGGAATGGTTGAATTTCAGAACATAGGTTTTCATGCAACTGTGAGAAGATTTAAGAGCAAATGGTAGTACTAACAAAACAACATTTTTGTTTACTGCATCAGAGCTACAAGTTACACTTGAGGAATGACATTCTTAACAGTGTCAAGAAAAAGTGGTGTTTACTTTATAAGGAGTAAATTTTAAGCAAATGCGATCAGAAACCAAGAAAAATTCTTACTTTTTTTCAGTGAAACTTCTATGTTTACACTCCAATATCACACACAAAAAAAAAAGACAATATCTATGTTGTGGGTGTCTTTTTTGTCTCCCCAGTGATTCCAGAATTTAAGAATATTTTGGTATATTCTAGTGTTTTATTTGAAATACCTAACCTTTGTATAACTAGCCAACTGATGTGGAATAATCAACTCCTTCCCATACACCATACTCACTACACTGACCGTGGTATGTTGGGATGACACATCTTAGGCAAATGCTGCAGTGCTCCCTGACAAGTTTGCAAACGGGTCCCAAGAGAGTGACTGCCAATGGATGTTTCTTAATGGGTACAGTGAGATGACAATCATGAGGGATTCTTCCAACTACCTATCCATCTATGAATCATTCTCCTAGATTTACCAGGAATTACTACATTGTCTTTATTAAATGTGATACTAAGCAGGAGTTTTGCTGAAACATCGAATAAAAACTGGTCTGCCGGCAACATTAGATATGTTGAAGGTAAGAGTCATTGGCCACTTGCATATCTGCTAACCGCAGGAATACACTACTGCAAGATGGATGATCCCTATTATTGATACCACATTGGTGTCACTGTAATGGAAAATTATACAGGTTTTCTTTTTGTCTTTTTCACTATTTTTTCTCAATGCATCACTGACAGTAGTAATATGAATCTGCTCTTGTTTGAAACGTAGTGGCCTAGAAAATATATAAACTGATGCCAGTGTGTCTGCTACAGAGCAGAAGGATCCCAGTGGGCTCCCTTTATAAGATTATTCCAGTATGGGTCAACTGTTGCAATATTCAGCAACCTAAATATAATTAAAGGAGTTATTCCCTACTGTGTCCTTTTGTATCTAACACCTTTTTGAGCAAAAACTTGGATGTTTCCTCCAATACATATTTTTGAGTATCCCACTGATCTTTCTTGTTCTTGGAAAACACCTTGGCGATCTGCAGAAATGAATCTCATGTTGCAGCATTGGCGTTTTCCGTGGCATGACAGTCCATGCTACAAAGTGGTGTGTTCATCTGGTTCAATCTATGCCACAGTTCTGCTTCCTGACTCCTCTGCATGGTTACAAGAGACATTTATTTCATCTATGGTTTTACTGGTAAAGTTAAGATCCTCATTACCTGAACAAGTTTCAGAAATGTAGGCTCATTTTAAGAGCAAATCTCTCATGAACTGGCACAAAGTTACTGTCATGAAAGACATTGATAGCAAGGGATGATTCTCTTCCAGAGTTGCAAGATATATTTTGAAAATAGGAAACAGACCATTGTGGTTATTTACTTATGCTTTTGGAGCGTGCAATACAGAACCCCTCCTCAGCATCACTGGGGAGAGTCAACAGCAGTTCAGGCTTTGCTGAGACACAGAAGGGACCCTGCCATTGAATAGACAAACTTTCCTGTAACTCCTTACAATTTAGGCTGACTACATGCAATACCATTTGTCACTGCAATGCACTGTCAATTAGCATATGCAAACCACAAATTAAAATATGCAAACCACATGTAAATCACACTTATTTTTAAAAGGCTTGCCTAAAGAGGGGGATGTAGCTGTCACTTTTAACAATAGCAAACACCTAATAGCAAACGCCTACGTGTAAAACTACTAAAAAGTGGTGCAGTGTTGGAGCACATCTGAACGCACAACCTCTTTCAATACACAAGATAAGTTTTTATGAGATTTCTTTTGGTATTTGTTCATGGTGCATTGCATACGTATGCCTACTAGCAAATGTTTTAAAACAGGATAGCTGGAAATATTGCAACAGATAAGCTTGCAGAGAACAACCTTTCCCCCAAATATGTAAGCAAGCATATAATGCTCTGTGAGAGAGATGGTAAGTACTAAAAAACCCTTGTACCATGAATAAAAAGGAAAGACTTGGCCCGCATTATTATGTCACTGCTTTTCTGTGAGAAGTTGAGCCTTGAAATGGAATCACAAGCTTATGATGAGCCCCGAAATCTTCCTTAATTTATCATCATTTTCCCTTGAAAATCTTGAGAGCAAATTTCAAAGCCTCTCCCATGTCTTCTATAATGTCCTATGGTGCACAGTAAACTGGGGGCAATTATTTCATCAAGAAGTAATTAATTGTTTTTGCTCATGTCATAAAGATGGGTACTGAACATGTGGGAAATTGAAACAGAAAGCTTACTGCAAATACTTTCACTGAAAATACCACTCTTACAGCCTAGTTCCTAATCTACACAGTTTGACAGAAGTATAACTGTAGGACAGTAAATATTATTGAAATACTTACAGCAGCAACATTCCAAAGGCAGTCACAGTAGTAGCAGGTAAACAGATATTATTCAGGCAAAGTTTATCCCTCTTTGCATACAGGCATGAAGCATGCCGTTATAAATGTATCACCATGAAAGGGGTTAAGGACGACTTCTTCATGTGAGCGAAGGCCCGTGCTCACAGGCAAACCCACGCGATAGGCAGAGCGGGAGCAATGTAAGATGTGACCAGCCTTAGCTGCTTGCTGTCATCCTGCTGGGAGTTACAAGCCCGAAACTGAATTCTATATATGCCCTCATGACACCGCAAAAGCCCTCATGATGGCTCCTACTCCAAACGAGGGCTTGGCAGTGGCTGAAGATGACTTGGCAAGGCAGCGCGTGACAAAAGCCCCCCTCTGAGGTCAGTCACCTCCAGAGGAAGAGCCGTAGCAAGCAGCAAGAATGGTCACTTTTAAAATAACAAGCTGTTTCCACGTGTGACTGTGCTCTAACAGGCACAGTGGTTTGCAACCATTATTTAATTGTAATTTCAGCTAACCATTTTGTAGTAATTGATGGCTGAATAAGAAATTCAACAGCTGCCTATATGACTGAACAAATTACATTCAGCTTATAATACTTTCTTAACTCAGACACCCACTATGGCTGAAAAATTTGATTACTAAATTGATTTTTCATTAATTTAATCTTCAAGGGTGATTATTATTCTGAAGCTGGACCACACACAATAAAAATAGGCATTTTATTAGTCATATAGTCATAGGGCATATAGGGAAAAAGGTGTGTGCCCTGGCTGATGAATCCTGGCTGATGTATAATTTGTTGTTCCAATGCCAACTTGCAGAACACCATTACTTCATCACAGTTGGTCTGATAGAAGTGAAAAAAAATTTGGGTCCCATTAGTCCTTTTAAAAAATCTTGACCTTGAAAATATGAAACTACTTGGAAGAGATTATTAAATAGCTGTAATAATAAAAAATAATCCCAATACTGAAATTTTAAATTAAGAAAAGCTCTTTCTCATTTCAGGAGATATTTGTTATCAGGAAGACAGTATGTCCTGAAAGTGCTCTGTGACAGTTTCACCGTAAATAAATGCTTTTAAAACCATAGAATGTCATTACCATAAAACACATCCTTGCAAAAAAATATAATCAATTAGCAAAAGGTCTTTAATACAAGACACTTTACAAATACATGTCACTGAAACTACTCACACAAATAAATGTTTGCAGGAGAGCAAGAGGGAGACCTTAATGCTTTTTCAGTGAAAACTTGCTAGGAAGCAACTATACCTACTTCAGTGAATAAGAGACGTGGTCAGCAACATAAATTAGTGGTCAGTGCAAGCCATCTCAAAACTCCTGCTTGGTAGTGTTTTCAAATTACCTCTTTTCTTCTGGCAGTCACCATTTTGCAGGTCTTAACTACCCCAGCCAAAGCAAAGCAGCAGAATACTGCTGACCTCCTCACGGTCTAGAGAGGCCAATTTTATTTCTAAGGTTAGTATTCTCCCTTTTGGTGAGATTTTCCTTTCATTTCTGAGAGTAACCCAGGCCCAAAAGACTTCAACATGATGCTCATCAACTAATGAATTAATCAGCTACACTGAAAACACCTAAAGCCCTGGACTGACCTGAAACTAGTAATGTCTCAACCAGCTTAGACCCCCCAGGGACCTGTCTTTAATACTAGATCTTTAAAAAAGGAAATGGAGAAGAAATGGAGGAAAAACTAGCTTCTGTGTCATTTTCTCTCTATATTATGGGTACATAAGAATCGTAACAGCTTGTGTGATGAAGGTGTGAGGAAAGGAAGTATAGTAATACAAAAGACATAGCTGGTTCTTGACGTATGTCCTTTTCTCTGCTTAGCAACATGTCAGTGTACTGCATTCTTTTTTTGTTTCAACTTTCTGCAAAAAGGGTGTTTATACTGGAAGAACTGTTTTTTTGCAGAACCCGATGCACAACCTTCTGCAATGTCCATAATGGTAAAGCAGTGGATACTTTGCACTGAAGAGAGCCCAGAGGGTTCTGTAACCGTAACACTAAAATATTTTTCAAGGAAGACAAGTATTCTCCAGTAGTGTGAGCCAGCCAAACCCAAGATGCTCCCCCCTAAGAATTTTCTTCTACTGTCTTTTAATAACAACTCTTGTCATTTAAAGTGCTCTATTAAGACATGCCCCTCCCCCCCAATCCATTCCTGTAGGGGAGTACTGTGAAGAACAACTTCACAGTTGAAATTAGATAACCTGGACTTGGTTTGTTCGCCAGAGCCCCTTTCTTTTCTTGCATAAATTTTTAAATTACTTTTATTCCTCAAGTTAGAAAATAATTTATCCTATTACAAATATTTTTAATAGGAAAACTTTCCTGTATAATTAATTGCTACTGACAGGCATCTAAAGATCAACATTTTTAGCTGCCCAGAACCTTCGCTTTTATTATCCTGCTAGAAATGATGTACATTTGAATTTCTACTGGTGGAATTTACATCGCAAGGATCATAACCTCCAAGAATTTCCTTTTATATTCTGAGCCAAATTCAACCTCTTACTTCAGTAAAACCTACTACCACACTGTTCCAGTGAATTAGATGTGAAGTGAACATACAAAACATAGAGCAGACACTATGTTTTTCATATTTTTTAAGGTTTGCACTTGTGTCAGCAAAGAAGACCTGAGTTTTACTGGTATTAAAGGTGTTTTATGTCCTCTTAGCAGCTCAGCAGTTTTATTTACAGCCATTTTGTGTTTCCTTTGCCAAAATTGTGTAATGCAGCCTTAACATAAATGAGAACAATTCCATAATTTTTTTAGAACACAATCCAGCTTTTGTACAATCTAAAGTACCTCTAATAAATACATAAATCTTCTGAGTCTGAGTACTTTTGAGCAATGTTTTAGGTATGAATGAGGATACCTCTCGCATCTTGCTGTTCAGTATCAATTTGAAGATAAATAACCTACATGGTCTAAGCAAGCTGTGCCACATATGATGCATACATAGGTGATTAACAGCAACGAAGAACAGAAGACCTCATAAATCTGCAGATTTAGTCCCCTACTGACTCAGCAGATCACATCATATAATCTTTTCCACAAGCTTACTGAGCTCTGTCTTAAAACTGGTCCATTTCTTCCTCCACTGCTACTACTGATTCGGAACCCCATTGATCTGACGACTAGAAATCTTCTAATTTCCAGTCTGTATTCACTCATATCCATTTGTTTTAGTGTCAAGTGCCACTTTTCTCCCATGCTGCTGCTTCCTCCCCTGAAAAGCATGCGGACAGCCATCCAGTCTCCTCTCAACCTTATATTACTGGACTAAACAAGCCACAACCTTTTACTTTGTTTGCACAACATAAGCTTCTGTATCATTCTAATCATCCCTATAGCCCTTCCTAACACTTGCTCCACTTGGATTTCATCTTTCTTAAAAATGGGCGGCCAGTTTTTCAAAAGCAAGCTCTCCAGTGCTGCTACAACATTAACATTTTCCTGTCTCTGCAGGAAATATCTCATTTGATACTTTCTAGGATCACATTGCTTTCTTCACAGCTGTATCACACTGGTGACTCATAGTTATTCTATGACTGATTGTTACACACAGGTCTTTTGCCTCCTCTGTCATTTTCAACTGATAAGTCTCTAGCAGAAATTCTTTTTAGCAGCCCTTAAGTGCCATCCGTACTCTTAAATTTCATCTCATTTCTATTACTTGAGTCCTCAAGGTCAGAACATTTTTCCTGTGTAATATTCTGATCATCCGTTATATTAATGATGCCTCACAATATTTTGCCACCACCAAATTCTATTCCTCTACTTCTACATTTTGTGCCAACATCATTAATTAAAATGTTAAGTAAGTCAAGTCTTCTAGATTGATCCTTGAAAAATTCTGCTGATATCTTCCTTCCAGTGTGACAGTTCTCCATTTAACATACCCTGTTGTCATCTCTTTTTTATTCAGCTCCATTCCGTTCTGCAATACCACTACTAACATGCACCTTGTTGAACTGGACTAATAATTTCCCATGTGTGATCCTGTATCGAATGCTGAACTCCAAATAATATGTTATACTTTTAAATTGTTGTAACCCGGGATTTGAGTTGCATGTGATGGGAATTCCTATAGCAGGACTCCCTTGTTGCTAGCCAGGCTAGGACCAAGGGAAGGAGTTCATTGCAATGTTAAACCCTATAACCTGGCCCAAAGGGACCAGAGGTGGAGATTGTGACGGAAATACCTTTAAATTGTTGTAAACCATGATTTGAGTTGCATGTTATGGGAATTACTATAGCAGAAACCACCTGAACCAATGGAGGACAAGCCTTCCATGAAGCAGTGCAAGTGCAGCAGTGACCCGAACTGAGCTGGCTTTGGTGCCCAGTAACTCCACGCAACACACCACCTCTCCTGCCCTGAGTGACCACCATAACAGATGGAGACCAAAGTCATGGACTAAATGAACTCCATGGGCATTTTGTGGACATTTGTGGACATTTCACAGGGGTGGTCTATAGACTAGAGGAATGATATCTGTGTATCATATCAAAGAATGGGAAGGGGGTGGTGGTTAATGAGGATGTATTGGATAGTGTGGGACCTGAGCATCATGTAAATGGTATGGAATAAGGGGTGGAAAATGTGCTGGTTTTGGCTGGGATAGAGTTAATTTTCTTCACAGAAGCTAGGATGGGGCTGTGCTTTGGATTTGTGCTGAGAATAATGTTGACAACACACTGATGTTTTAGCTGTTGCTGAGCAGTGCTTACACAGAATCAAGGCCTTTTCAGCTTCTGATACTGCCCTGCCAGCGAGTAGGCTGGGGTGTGCAAGACGTTGGGAGGGGACACAGCCGGGACAGCTGACCCCAACTGACCAAGGGGATATTCCATACCATATGACGTCATGCTCAGCATATAAAGCTGGGGGAAGAAGAAGGAAGGGGGGGATGTTCGAGGTGATGGCGTTTGTCTTCCCAAGTAACCGTTACGCGTGATGGAGCCCTGCTTTCCTGGAGATGGCTCTAAACACCTGCCTGTGATGGGAAGGAATGAATGAATTCCTTGTTTTGTTTTGCTTGCACGCACAGCTTTTGCTTAACCTATTAAACTGTCTTTATCTCAACGCATGAGTCTTCTCACTTTTACCCTTCCGATTTTCTCCCCCGTCCCACTGAGGGGGAGTGAGTGAGTGGCTGGGTGGTGCTTAGATGCCGGCTGGGGTTAAACCATGGCATAGATCTACCACATTTCCTGTATCTAGGTATCAGTGTAGTTCGGAATAATAACTTTGATAAATCTGTGTTGCATTTGTTCGAATGTTCTAATATTGTAGTTGCTTAAAACTAATTTAAAGGTCAGACAAAATGAGATGGTAGTAAATTACCTCTTAGGAAAATTGTCATTAAAGAAATTTTATTTCAGAGCAACCCATGAAATAAAGACGACTTATATGCAAGAAATTAGCTAAAGCACTAAAAAATCAGCTATTAACCAGTACTGATCTAAAACAGCTCTTAGAAAAAGGATAACTTACCATGTAGATTTGATACAAAGCCTTAGAATACAATGTGTTGCAAGAAATAAACATTCTTATATGAACTTGTGTTTTAAACATAACTATCTTCCTATATCTGTTAACAAACTAAGCATTCATACATTTTCATAATACAGGAAAAGAAGTTGAAAAGCACAGACCTGTGAGAATATATCAGGCTTCTCATAGAAGATGGAACATAGCAACAAAAAGCTATTATAAGTGCTAGGAAGGAAAATAAAAAATGATAAATATATGAATTTCTGCTCTTCAAACAGATAATGCATTTTCCAGGCTGGTTAGAGACTTGATTAGAGACTGATTAGCATTGTGCTTTAGCAGGGTTATTGAGCTTGCTACTGCTAGAAAATAAGTCAACATCATTGGAAGATTTGTAGCTGTTAGCCTAAATTCACTAGTTGGAATTGTGGCTGTGGAAAGAGTTTTGGAATATGTTCTGCGCCACTGGACCCAGTTTTTCCTGGAGCTTTTTAGATCTTTACTGGGGAACCGTAATCACCCAGGAGGCAATCACTATGAACTGATAACAAGGATGTTTCCGAGAGCATGTTACAAAATTAACACACCTATCTGCAGCTGAAAGAAATGTCTGACCAAACTGTAACACTGCTGTTTGCCTGAGCTTTAAACATTGAAAGAAACCACAAGTAGCAAATATGGCAGTATGCTGCCTGATTTGAAGGGATGCTCTGAACAAAAGACTGCCCAGGCCCAGCTGTGTCTGCTGGAATTGCCTTGCTGCCTTCTCCTGCTTTCTGGAGCTCCACGGCCTCCCGTCCGTCACATGCTGGGAGTGCTCATGCCCTTTGTGACATGATGGAGGCTGCTTACATGTCCCATCATGGCTCAGGAGGTACATATGACAGGCATGTGGCTGCCATATGGTTGATTCCTGCTTTACCTGGATCACAGGACAACCGCATCTGTAGTCAGACAACAGGACAGGGGGCCGCCAAAAACACTTCCCAAAGGGCCTCTACAGGCTACTCCAGCCAAAAGGTTCGAAATGCTGCCAAGAATATGTCAAATCTATCACCACTAGCTATGCCAGTTCCCTCCAGAATATTACATTAAGGTCAGTTCTGCAACCTTAGCTCCAAATCACTTAAAGATCTGGGTGTAGGATGTTTAAAAGACTGTTTAAAGCTCTGGAGTGATGACCCTTTTCCTCTGGGGCAATGTCGTTCTCTATCACATGAATAAAGTTAGTTTCTGCAGCAGCTTCCTTCTCTCCTCAGGTAAGACTGAGACACACGCTTCCAGGCTTGAAGAGCAGGTTTTGAATTTATTTCCTTCACCCTGGACTTTGTTAATATAAACCTGTAATGTAAAATGTTTCCACAATCTAAATATGATCTATTCATGACAGTGAATGGGTTCTTATGTCATCATTGCACTAAATTTAACCTTGTTTCTCAGAATCACTACAGAACACTAAGAAATGCTGCTACTGCCACCTCAGAGATCATTTAGTTACTGAAATTAGTCAAGACCTTCTGGGATACTCTGTAACTTGCATGAAGGCAAAGCTAGAGTTAACAGAAGGAATGGTGGGAAAAAATAACATAACCACACTTTTTTTCCAAGAAGAAAAAATCAAGGAATTGATTACAGAAAACAAGAACAGCAAATGAAAAAAATATATGGTCTGGAGAATAAATCAGATCTTATTAATTAAAAGATGAAAACTATTGTTTTCTAAACTAAGCTATCAGCCAGACTATCAGGCAGATTCCATTTTCCCCTACACTTTCTATATCAGAAGTGAAAGTTTTAAGGTCCAATGCCAAGTACATTGGTAAGGAACAGCTGAAAAAAATTTAGGAAAATCAGCTGTTTCCTAGATTACCACAATAGCTTCTCTTACTTTCTGTTAAAATGTTATAAATCGATAGCGATATACAGTATTCATCACAGATACATTTGAAGATAAGACTAACTCATGTTTTTCCTTTGTGATGAACTAGACTACACATAATTTTCTAGCGCAGTAACTTGCACGACTGTGGGATTAAACCTCTTCTCCATATGCTTTTGAGTAGTGTTCTTGCACTGAACTACAGTACTCTGAGCAGGAAAGTAAATGGGGACAGGCCCCAATATTTCTGTTATGGATGATAACAATAAAAATAAACAAAAATAACAGAGTTCATTACTGCATAAGCTTCTTCGATTACTACAGGAACTGCAGGTGCCAGAATAATTCCTCATTTGCTGTACAGGGAATATCACTGGAACCTGCACTATCTCTAATGTTAAAGTAGTCTTTGTAACCCATCCTGTGGGCACATGCATTTTACTGATTTCCCTCATGGAAGACAGCATGTGTTTGCTCACTCCTTTTCAAAATTCCTTTCCAAAAGAAAAATAAAGCAAACGGGAGGGAGTACAATCCTGTACAATCATCTTAAGAAAGGCCCAGAATGAAAAAGGAATCAGTTCTGTAACACGTTCCCTTCATTTCTACGATTTCATGAGTCTTCCCCCTGGCCTTTCCTCAGCGACTGGAGGGTTTCTCTTCAAGGCATGGACGTACCTCCATGCCAGACCAAGGCAACGCAGTACAAGATACCATTGACCCGGTTCTTGATGCCGCATCTCAGTTGGCATCAGCATACGTGGCTCATGTCTGCCAGACCAGCCTCTGTACCTCTATCAGTTTGCAAGGGGTCCCCTTGGTGGTGTCTGGTCTCCTGGGGCAGCTTCTAGGAGCAGCCCCTGATATGGCAATTATGCACAGATGCAATATAATCTACTGGACAAAATCCTACCCTTAGATTAGCTGAAACCCGTAATAACAACAACTGCTTTCCTGCAGGTATAGTGCAGGAAAAGGTTTGCATGAAGTTCGTTCATATCCCCTCACAGTGGAGTGGATATAAGTTAAATAGGAGAATTTAACTCACCAAGGTGAACTTCTGGTTAACTACTACTTCTATTTTTCCACTGTTTAATTCTTTTAATAATGTAGTCTTAGTTAGCTATGGAAGAAGAATTATTCGTGGCTTAAACATACAAACATAATGATGTCAAACAGCAAAATGAATCTGTAACCAACATTTAAGCGTAAATAGCTCACTATTGTATAAACTGTTACCTCATTATTTTATACATATGTCTAAGGGTGTGTGTCTGTGTACACCTACTCAAACATCTTCCAAATACAATCACGAACAAATCTTTATTACAAAACAAAGGAAAACCTTTAAAAATCTAACAAGTGTTATCACATAAATTGTAGAAAAAGTACATATAACAGGCCAACATGCCAAATAGCTGTCTTAACATTTTATATTTGGCACTCAGATGATGACTACCTTGTACTTAATAGTTGAAGATGTCACCTAAACAGAATGCTCTTCAGATATTTTAAGCCGTGTAAAATTCAACATACCCTTTCTAACTTACAGCTTTTTTCCAAGCTATGTGACAAATGGCTATACAATTTAAATAAAACAAATAACTTGCATCTAATTTGCAGATTCATCATGCACAGAGCTCTTTGGAAAATTCTTATGCACTACTTTTACCTTCATACATAATATGTGAACATGCACATTGTAACCACCAACAAAAATATTTTTATAGGGTTTTCATCCCTCCCAGAGGAGTTTAAAACTCAGAATTCAGGACTTGAGTTTTACATCCTTCCTTTGAAAAATCTAAGGTTCCTTTTCATTTATTAGGTTTTAATTTAAATACTCAAAAATACATTCATTAAAAATCATATGTAGAAAAGTAGCAACATATACCTGGACACAACCTATAGGATGAATTAAAGTAAAAGGTAAAGTAGAATCTACAGTCTGCACATTTCGGTAAGTCTTTCAGTGTTAGACTTTTCTCTGAGAGAGAAGCGGTTCCTACTGGGATGTTATTTAATATGGCAGACAGATTCTATCCAGCTGCTCCTTTTATATCTGGGGAAACAGAAAAAAACAGACTGGAGATGTCTTACTATTACTTTTGCAAGCTCCTACTTTGAACAAGCTACTTACAATACAGAAAACAGCTTACTGATTCTTTAATGAGTGGACTACATAGCATAATATGTATGCAAGGTATTTCTTGTAATGGCAAGTTATTCTCCAAGAGAGTACAAAATTAAATAACAGGAAAATCAACAGCACACAGATGCAAAGAGTAAATACCAAAAAAGAAATAAATGGATAATACCATTCCTGGGATGTTTGTGGGAAACATTACCTGTGTTATTACATTAATTACATTAGGCATGTAAATCATAATTAAGTGAAAATGTTTTTTAGAACAAGGGATTTTTTTTAATACAGTGATAGTCTCTGAATTAAACCAGCTGAAAATCAAACTACTTCAAATGGAACAGTAAACCGTATGGTGATCCATAGCAGCAAATCTTGTTTTCCAAAGCCAAAAAGTTTTAATTGTATATATTCAAAATGTTCTTGGCTATCATAATTTTCCAGATATCAAAGGCAACGAATTTTATTACTACATTGAATTCTACAGCCTTACGCTCTTAATTTTATCAATCCAATACAGAATTTGACCCTGATAGTTAGAAGCTGAATATTGTCATAAGTATCCAGTATCCCTACTGACCACTCATTTGACAGTTGACCAAAATTCTTCCAAGAAAAACAAAACCCTTCCAGTTTTAATGAATAGGTTGTAGCTAGCATCCTTCCTGACTGAGGGTGTAAAGAATCTTGTTAAATAGCTATTGTAATCCGATAAAAATGTGGAAATGCCAGCACTATTTCCTCTCTTAAAATACCACTGCTGCCAGCAAAACTGGGTCTCACCTGGAGAAGAGCTAGAAAACCACCTGCCCTCCTGTTGCAACACAAGAAAAACAGACTACTAATTCTCAATACTCTTATGCATTTACAAGATATCAAATGATATTAAAAATGGCCAACCACTACACTAATGTACCTCCTCCTGGAGAGACTGAAGGTTTTATTTCCACTTTTCTATCACACTGAATCTCATGGAGAGCGCTACATGCTTCAGTGCTGGATACACATTAGTCCTGTGGCAATTTTCCTGAAATTACACATTAGAGAGGCTCATACCGCCTGGAGATAGATTCATGATAGTTATAACTGATATTTCTTTTTAAAATCCTAGGTTGGAGTGCCTGAATGTTGACAGAAAACAGATTTGTATCTAATGCAATGGAGGACTTATTATTTAAATATTTAAACGGTAGTTAGCACTGGGCTTTTCACCTGCAAACCATTCAGTAATCTAGATTTGCTTTATGAGATTATGGGATATCAGGTACAAAACAGAGAGGCCAAATTGTTGGGTGACATCTTTGTCTTATTTCTCGGGGACGGTTCTTACTTCTTAGGGGTATTTGTGCATATAGCTAAATTTGGCATGTTTTTTGGGTATACTGCTCCATTTCAGTGTGTGCAAATATATCATCTTCTGTATTCTTTTGTCCCATAGAGAAGTGACATGGGGATAGCGTGTGTTTACAGATGTTGTCACAGTAAAAGTTGTTTGGAGGGAAATATTCAACTTTTCGAGCAAGTTACATGTAAGCATGTGTTACCTGTTATTAAGTACAAACCCCAACAATAGCAGCATACAATTCTTGCTCAATTATATGAGGTATCAGGTGTCATTCAATGGACAAGATCCAACATATAACATGACAAGTTGAATGTGTTGGGATATTCTAGTGAAAAGCTGGTATATCAATTCAATTTCAGCTCAGGGATGAGGAAGGTACTTTCTAAGGCTTTTGTGCAAGGAAAAAGAGGAGTGAGTTAGTAAACGATGGCAAGAAACTCTTCTTCAAACACGAAAACATGGTGTTAGGTACTGAGGATCCTGGCTAATAGATACCATATTCTTTGTAGTAAGATCATATGACTCCTTCAGTGTTTTGTGACTATTTTACCTTTCATGAGACTTTAAAATTAAATGTAGTTTCAAAAAGTTAAACACTCCACTGAGGGTTTACATTCTGTATACATCCAAAACAGCTGTCCTATACATTCCTTCATTAACCATATAGGGAATATCAATATTAAATTCAAAACAGGCACATGTCCTGTTTCTCTTTCAACAGCGTGAAGTTCAAAAGAATAAACATTGCCTGTTGTTAATTAAACAATATATATACTTATGTTAATTAAATCCATTTTCAAAACACATGGGCTGAGCACTGAACTGCATAGCTGAGTCACACACCAAGACAGAAGTCAGTAAAAATTACAGCTGTCCACTGCAGCTGTGGTATCCATTATTCTGGGATTTAACAATAGACAACAATAGAAATCCCATTGCAGGCCAGAAAGCTAGGGAGAAGAATGGACTATAAATCAAGTGAGGAACATCACTGTTGCACTTTTAAATGACATCTCTCCATTAGAGATATCTAAGAAATGGATAGGCAAATTGTGACAATATTATAACAAAATTCTTAAAATGGATCACTGAATGTCATTACATTCTTTAAGAATACAGCTAAGATCTGAACTTCATATTCATGTGACTTTTTGAACGTATCTAATTTTAATGTGGAGCTGCTGGGGTGTTTTTTCGTTCTGGAAAGGTTACATACCTGAAACTCATCATCTTAGAGATGCACAGTGCCAATAGGTGTCCTAACAACAGCTGGACTTGTGTCTTGTCACACGAAACCAGGGAGGCTGGTGGGTATATTCTGTCCTGTGTGTCACACACCAGGCAGAGAAGTGAGGAACAAGAATATGTCCTTCATGGATGCAGCAAGAAAAGCTTTTCTAGTTTTGTGTGAAGAGACATGCATATTCCCAAGGATATAACCTACAATAGAAACACTCCTAAAAGAAAGATGACACATAGACAAAAAAGTTATATGCCTGCAGTTTAACTTTACCTTAGTTGGTTATTTTTATGAATAAGTATAAGCTCGAGTTAAAAACATCTAATATATTGGCACAATTTTGGCAATAGGTGGAACACATTCTAAAGTAACTTGCCTTAACTCGACAGTAGGAAATTAGTATGTAACCCAGGGTTCTGACTTGAATTTTAAACTCCATAGGAGGCAGCAGTTGTTCACTTGGCACAGCCAGGGAGGTACTGATAATTTTAGGGGCCTAAACTGACCCTTTGGTTCCCCAAATCCTGTTAAAGATTCTTCCATTCCCATCCCACAAACAAAATCAACCTCTAAGTAAAAAAAAGCAACCAGCCCTCCTTGAAGTTTCTCCTTGCCCCATTACTTCTTGTTATTGTGGGGTCTATTCCCAGTGGCTTTATCTGCAGGCAACCTTCTGCCCACACCCTAAGGAGACTCTTGAAAATCTAATACTATAGTTTTTCATTTCAGAAAACACCTTTTCGACTTGAGATGGCAGCAGTGATTCCAGAAGGCAGATCAATTTTTGGAATGCATTAAAACATACATTGAAAGTCACTACTGTTAAGTTTTGTTGACTTTCCTTGGTATATAGTTGTAACTCATTTTTTTCTAGAAATCCAATTCTTGACTTTTTGGGGAGATTTGCATCATCATAAACCTTACAGCTAGAATGCAACTGTACATCTGTGATGAATTTATAGCTGCTGTTGCTATGCGGCTGAAAATTTCTGGAAAATTCCAAAGAATATAAGAAGTTAAAAACAACATAAAAGTTTTAAATAATATAAAATATCAAGGAAAGTAAGATAAAATCAGAAAGCACAGTTTTGAAACTTAAATTATTCCCTAGAAAATGCTGCAGAAGTTATGTGTCTGAAATGGTTTCAACACCATTGAGGTTTCAACACCACAAAATAATTCAGAGACATTTGATACCAACTCTCTTTAGTGCAGTCTGGGATTGTGATAGCTTTGGTTACAATTTTCATGATATACTTAGGATTCTTGCAGTTCTCAAATTAATTTCTTTAGGGATATTTCAAAATATCACTTGGAGATTGGAGGAATTCAGAAAGAAAACTGGATTTCCTGTGGTGTCTTGGTGTTTGGGCTCTGGTCGTACTCCCAGTGAAATCTGTGGGATTAGTAAGTATGGGGTGTCAGCCTTACATCACAGGTCTTCGCAACGGGGACTTCACAACTGTTCGTATGGACTGTTCAGCACAGGGAATATTGTCACCAGGCAAAAGAAAACTACAAATAGTTAAGTGGTTGAATGGAAATCAAGTTTCCCTGCCAAATCTTTGGGGTCTATGTCAGGTCCTTAAAATTACATTCATGTCATATGGCTGGCTCTACAAGGTCTCAGCCTGTCCTCTCCTCAGGAGGGAGACTAATCGCGGCTGGGTTGTGCCCGAAATGTCTGCAAGATGGAGAGGCCGTCAAACAAACCAAAGCTTTCCTTTCAGCTGATCTACTGCCTGGGCAAGGTTTCAGCCCTGAAGGACCATGCTGCTGGGGAGAGCAGGTCCCCAAACCAACAGTCCTTAGCACGTGTGCTCAGTGAAATGGTACTTCTCCAGACATACTTCCCTGGTATCTCCCAACACCAGCTCTGATGATTAATTTTGCCTGCAGGTTGCAATTTCTTCTCTGCAATTTCTGTTATTTACCTCCTGTCCTACCCTAACTTTGTTTTGTTTTGTTTTATTGGCAGTAGTGGCTCTGTTTCACATGACTGAGCACAGCCACACGAGACAGGACCTGCCAGCACATTTTCTCACCTTTATAAGGATGGCCTATCCAGTGTAATTGATTCAATTGCTATCTGAGTCAGCTAGCAATTGCCTGGCTGAAAGGGATATATGAGTGAGAGTTCATAATTATTTTTTAATTTTCAAAAAATCAGTAATTTGTTTTCTTGTAAAAAATCTTTTTGAGTTATCCTAGGTTTTTTGTTGTCTGACCAATGTCAGAAGCATGCAGGAAATACCTAAATGCTAAGAAAAAAATTTCAACTGAGGAAGAGATATATAAACATTTCTATTTGAAATAGACTTAAGACCTGCTGTTAGTCATTATTTTTATATAATTCTTCACCTTCTTGTTTCTCTTTTCAAAAACCTTAATATGATTTCAGCATGACTGCAAAACCTCAAAAATTACATTTTTGTTTTTATAGAACAAAAAATTTTCCCGGCACTCACCTATTTCCATTTATCTAAAAATGCATTGTACAAAGAATTCTGAATCACTATGAACTGTGGAATAATAAAGCTCCTCTAAGTTTCTTTCGAAATGTGGCTGGAAGTTGTAACTTTCTGAAAATAACTTTGCTATTGTGTTCTGTGTAACTTCAGCACCAAATCCCAGTCTCAGTTGCCCATCCATGCACAGAATTGAGTTTTCCCTTTAACTTAACAGTCAAGAGAGTTCAAACAGGTCAGACTCCTGGTCACAAAACAGACTTTCAGAGTATCTGCTTGTGGAAGGCTCTTCATTCAAG
>NW_008824806.1:4648030-4662460 GCF_000699105.1 Pygoscelis adeliae | reverse complement strand
TGCACCTCAGCACAACAGCAACTGGAGCTTCCACCCCACCCTTGCCAGTAGAGGATTCACTAGGTGAATTGACCCAGGTGTTGAAATACTCCCTAAACAAGCAAAATGTAAAATCTGTGTTTGAATGTATCTTCCCTTCCTCTTCCCAGAGAAGAAAAAAAAAAAGACTAAAAAGCCACAATAACTTATTTTTGGAAAAAAAAGGAATTACATGTTGTCTTTTTTCAATATAATACAACTGGTTTACACAAAGAAAGCATGAAAATGCAGAATGCTAGGGTTTGTAATTTAATTGCCAGTATGTGTATTTTAAAATATTCTGGATTTTCAGGCAGGTAAATTCATAATGTGAATACCGCATTAATATTGTAGAATATGATCCTGCAAGAGAGTTATGCATGTATTAAACTTTACATATACAATGAGCCCCATTGAATTCAGGAGCTGGCTTGAAAGAGTACTGCAAATGACACAGTTCCAAAAATAATGAACTGCATTATTCATTACATATATAAGAAAATAGCACAGTATATACATATGTATGCCTGCATGCATTTTTATTATAGACAAGAGCTCCAGTTAAGTTTGCTTAATATTTTTTAATATAATCTGTTGGTTTCAGTTGCTTAGGTCTTTGCCAAGCTGTAATTATTTAGCTGAAATTTTCCAGGGTAGATATTTGCCTCAGATGAAATCTTATTTTTTAACTTGCAACAAAAGCAGTTTCTGTCTTTCCAAAAGAAAAAGGGGGTTAGGGAAACATGTTATTTGCCTGTGTTAAAAAAAAACAAAACTCAAAACCTTTTTCTTTACTGGGAAGCTCGAATGCCTTGATGCATTGAAGCAAGAATAGGAAGTATTGTAGGACGAAGAGAAAGGGTAAAATGCAAAGGTTTCTCTAGTATCCAGGATATGGTTGTTACTGTGATTGAAAATCCATTTCTCAAAAATCTGTACTTTTCACACAATAAAATACATCAGAGGCCGTTAGATCAGTCACCTCAGTCACCAAATGTTCTGTCTGTACCGACCATGCTCTCCCCTTCGGATCTGGCTGCTAACGTACATCTCTTAAAGACAGAGTTTTCTGTAGCTGCCAACTGCAAAGTTCAAGAAATGGAGATGCAGCAAAAGATTCCAACAATTCTCAAGACAGTGTTTGTTTGGTTTTTAATTGTAGAAAATGGGATTTTATTTTTTTTAATTCAAGAATATTTCAATAATATCAAGGTTGCTGACTCAGGAATAACATAAATCTCATGGTAGGAGATGAAACTTTACATCTAAAACTGTCAGTCATGCAGGGCTTGACTGAGACGGCCAATGTTAAGTGTCTGGTGCCATCTGAGATGCTGTAGGGTATCTGAGACATCCCCAGGGGGCTGGCACAAATGCCACAGACCTCGGGAAGACCCGCACCCCGTCAGAGCAGTAGCCGGATGCCAAGGCGGGCAATGTGAGTGCTCTTTGAATGGCACTGGCCATCCACACTCCGTAACTGAAAGCAACCCACAGCGTCACAGCTCTTCATGACACATAAACTTCAACTCGAACAGATGAAGAGAAGGGTTTGATCGCAAGGGTTCAGAGCTTGTTTCATGAGAAGAGATTAAATAAGAGCTAATGTTTTCAGTACAGAGAGGTGAAGCCTGAAGGTGGTGTACTATGGAAGCTTAAACTGATGTAATTCACAGCTACCATATGCCTGTCCTTTTTTCTACATATCTATATTGCTCTCTCTGTCTTTCTGTTCCAGCCATGTGGTGCCTCCCTCTCCTCTGCACCACCACTAGTGCATGTGCAGTCAGGTGGCAAGTGAGTTTAGGGAGCTGCTGTGGCAGGAAAATAACCCAGCATTTAAAGTAATTAAGCTTCCATGGACCTGCACTCTGAAAGATGTGATGTAAATGAAATTGGGGGGAAATATGGGAGAGGTAAAAGAACTATTTAATCTAAAAGAGAATGTTGATGTGACAAAGAAATAGCTCTAAGCAATCATGGAGAAATGTAAGCTAGAAATTATAAAATGGTTTCTAAGCATTACCACCTTGTATTCTAAAATAACTTTCCAGCAGCAATAATGAGAAAAAAATCCTAAATAATGTAGCTTGGCCAACTTAATAAAGGGATTATATGACATGGTGGCCTGTGGTACCACACCACTGGACTTACTGCATTTCTCTGTTATACCCCTTTAGTACTACCATTCAAAACCAAACTCCCTGTTGACAAAAGCAGCGTGCAACGATGGGCACCAGTGTGATCTGTCGATGCCCTCCAGAGCATGTGAGAACCCGTGTGGGCTCAGTATGAAGTGTACCTTAGTCTGTTACCAGGTGTGGCTGGAACAGTTTTCTGTAGACAGCTTGTAACCCACCATACGAGGCTCTCAGGCTGAGAAAGTTGCAGGTTACGGAGTGCGTCGTACTTATGCCCTCCTTGCATTTACCACTGAAGTGCCGTGCATCTACTGCTAATGATGCAGGAGGACCCTTTCGGCTTCACATCAGAAACTCCAAAGTTAGAAAACAACCATGTTACTGTTGCTTTTTCAACCTTAAATTGAGGTCTTGTCCTTGTGTGCAATTTTTAATTACATAAGCTCCATTTATTTTTTCCACAGGCTTGTAAAAGGATCATTTAAACACATTCTGCTAATATACTACATACATCCTGACTTACATGCCAGGTGAAAGTAGTTACTACCTACGAAACTCATTCCAATGCGTTTCTCAGGCCGACACGAAGGTAGCTCTCTACTCCAGTTCCTCATTTCACTGCATGCTATAGTTCATGCATTCCCTTAGGACACAATTTTTATTTTTAGAGAAGCCTCTATTTGCTGACTGTTGTGAAAGGAACACTCAGGAGATGCGATTAGCAGTCACTTGTTTCAGTAAACATTGAATGTAACATATGCCTCTCAAGTAATGTGTATCCAAACATACAATTTACAAATAATTAACATCATGTTAATTAGTCACATTAATTTATGCCACTTTGTGGAATTATTTCCTCAGAGTCTTTAGGAATGCTGCCAGCAGTTTGAGCCAAAGAGTGTGAAAATTTGCTTGAAGTAACTGTTGTGACTGGCTGTGACACGCAGCTTGAACAACAAGCGACTAGGGGCCATAAAGACTGATAGAAGATCAGGAAGCCGTCGAGGTGGATTGCTGCTGACACCGCATGGCGCGGGCAGCAGCCGGGGAGCGCTCCCCAGGCAGGGCTCGCGCACACGCGCACCCCCCCCCCACCTCTCTCAGAAAAACACGTGCTGCAGGTGATCGGCAATATCCTGACAAATTCTTGTAATTACTGCGGGTTACTTCAGATGATGAATCCTAGAAAAAAAGCTGTTGAAATGAAACATAACTTCAGAACTGATAAATGCCAAAATTAAGCTTTAACTTCTCAAAAACAAAAGAGAAGCCATTTGGAATATTGGCAAAATCTCAAAAAAATCAGGCACGGCTATTCTTAAATGTGTGAGGATGGAGCTACTAAACACAGCTGTACATTTCAGTAATACAATATGAAATGTGCCTTGTATAGAAGAAGAAAAAGAGTTGCCGTCTAAGAATTGAGATGGTGAGGCCAAACACAGTAAGAAACAAAAGAAGCTATCTGCAGTTACTTATGTTTTGCAATCAATAGTTCTGCTTTCATAAGTAATGATATATTAAAACTATATAACATTTGTATTGGGATTGCAACTCTTCAATTTTTAGGAAAAATAAAATTACTCCAGATAAATAACTGACTGGGCAAGGAATAGCATGACCAATTTCTCTTAATGCACATGAATTCCAAATTACGGGCATATTAGAAACACCTCAGCTTGCACTATACGTTCATTACATTTCTACAGAAAAAAAGCAGACTGAAAAAGCAGCTCAAATGATAAATACACACAGCATTCTAGGAAGGCCATACTACGACTGATAACTAGACACCCAGAGAGGCAGGCACGTATACAGATGATAATGCAAAAACGAACGGGCCCTGAGAAATATATTAAGAATCTTTTTATTTTAATCCTTCTTCCTGTGCCAAGGACCATGAGCCGTGATGTTAATACAAACTGACCTGTGCAGCCTCCAAAAAAACTACACTCTCGGACCAGACTTGGGGTTTCCGTGCAGGGAAAATCCCCATTGGTGCCTGTCTTGCCTTACTGCACCACGAGGACCTTTGGTCTCCCTCGGACAGCCGCAATACTTCATTACTTTAACTAGTTGCTGGGAAATACAGATTTTCTTCTGCTGTTTGTAAAACTCTTTAGAAGCGACTGCTGGGACTTCAAACAGGAATGATGACGAATGGTATGGGCCTGATCTGCTGCCCACTGAAATCACTGGACAAATTCCACTTTTCAAATGACCCACATTTCAGTTTGCACGGTGTACTTCTGCATGGTACTTGCACATATGAGCATATTAGCAAACCGCTGCCTCTGCTTCTTAACAAGCTCTAGGAAAAGCTACAGATAAGAGTACCATATACAGTGCATGCTAAATGCCATCTGAGATAGAGATGACACATAAAGGTTTGAAGCTCTCTATCACCTTTTATACACTTGTCCCACATACAGCTATAGACAAAGGTATCAATGTGCATATCACTGCACCAGAAATATTGGAATCATTGTAGGTTATCTAGCATAGCCAGTTGAGCTAGCTACAGAAATAAACAGATAAGTAAACAAATACTATATAATACATATTATATATAATTGTATATGTATATGTATATGTATATGTATATGTATATGTATATGTATATGTATATGAAACCCACTGTATTCCAAGTATTACAAGTTGTTTTGGGGGATGCTTACCTATCTGGCTCATTTTGTCTTTTATTGTCTTTATCCTTTAAAAACAATTAACCAGACTCTTGTAGAACAGTGTCTGAACATGTAAGAAGTACCCAGTAAAGCATAGGGTGCCACTGAGAATTTGAAAGCGGCGTATCTTTCACAGGCCTTAGATACACTCTGTCCTTCCAAGTGATTGGGAAGGAAGCAATATGACTCTTCTCAATCTGAAAGCTCACTTGGTACAAGCAACCATTCTCACTGCATACCCATCCTAAACATATTTTTAACGATAGGAGAGGTACCCCATCTTTTCTTGGAGCTGATGTTAAAACATCCATTACTGCTCAGATATTTTTGGAAATATCTGTTACAGACTAGAAGTATATATTTCTAGGTAAGGTTTCAAGGAGTAACATTAATGACTCAGTTCAGCTTCTCTAAGGATGCCAACATCCTTACATTCAACATCCTCTAAAATAAGGACATTGAAAATATTTACATTTATGTAGACCTGGATTCTGTGCATGTGCTCTCTGTATTCGCAGGATTGTGGTACCTTCCTCTGTTGAGTCTGATTCTTTGACAATTAAATAAAATTTTCTCCTTGTCATTTTTAATGCTACTTCTGAGCCTTTTGCTAGAGCAACCAGTCTCGATGAAAAGCCCCCATAGTACATTCAGGCATGTCTGGACAGATGGAATCCTTATTATATTTAATAGGAACACTTCAGTTCTACCCGGTATTGTACCACCCCTCAGCCCCCTTCAATGTGACTGTTGTGCCCACCTGTTGTCTCTCATGTTATCTTTCGAGTGTAAGTTCTTCTACAGTCCTTTTTTACATATCATTCATTACATGTGCGTATACAGCAGCAACACAAAAGGAACCTAAGTACTAACTGGCCACAAAGCAGACCACATTAGAAACATGTGCCATTAATTAAAAATCAATGGCAGTTATGCTGGAGACATTGTAAGAGGGAAGAGTCAAATGCAAGAGACAGTAAATTAGTTTCTAGTTTGGGTTGAAACATCATTTTCTAAATTAGTTTGAGTTTAATTTATAATTTATACTCTCTGTGGCCAAAAGGGACTGCTCTGATCATCTAGTTTGACCTCCCCTATACACAGGACAGATTTTTTCTGAGATGCAACTGTTTTAAGAGTTATCTCATTTCATTTTAGTCTCCAGCTGATGAGTCTGCCACCTTCTCTGGTGAGCTGCTCCCATGCTAAATTACCTTAATACAAGGAAAATCTGTCTCCTCCAAGGCTGAATTTGTCCAAGTTCAACTTTTACCCACCGGACCCTTATGTGCTTTTGTTTGTGACATCTAAGTTTCCATCAAGCCCGTCTTCCACAGGTAATTATTCATGTCCAGTCCTAAAGTTATGTCTCAATCACCAAGTGATGCAGCTCTTTCTGCTCCTCGCATAATTCCTTTAAGACTTCTAATTGTACATTCTCCAGGCCTTTTGTTTCTATAGCATTTAATTATAGCAGATACTGTTTCACATTCTCTTTCACTGCAGATGGTAAACTTCTCATTTCATCTGCCATATCATCTCCTACTTCTCTTCAAACATTGAACAGAATTATTAATTGAACATTTCTGACTTTTCTGTATTATTTGATTTTACATTCTGCATATTGCAATGGACCTAGTCTTGGATTTAGGTGATTTTTATTCCTAATATCCTTTAAAATCTTTCTTTCTATTTTAATTCTATTTCTACATATATCTCATTGATTTCTTCATCTTCTCTTATCCACTGCATGCATTTTTAACTTGTAATTTAAATTCACTGCTTGTACTTTCACATTTTCCCATTATTTCTATATTTACTTGTATTTACTTTCTAAAGATGATTCTACATGTCTTTTATCAGGGACTTTTCAGAACTTTTTTCATGTTTTTACAGTCATGGCTTTTGGATCAACCAGTACAATCTCTTCCAACAATACCAAAGATTTACAATTCCAATTTTAAATATAATATTACCATCATTTACGCCAGGAGTGATATCAGCTTTGGTAAAAAGGTGGGGCTTTTTAAAGTATTAAATGTAGACATGATAGGCTGGTGCCATAATTTCTATTCACAGATATAACAAGTTCATGATCACTAGTTGCATGTGCAACAAATGCTTTTTAGATAATCGGTTAACTCTTGGTTCATCCAAACCCCCTGTACTGAGCAGTATTTCCTGTGCTAATGAACCGGCATCTTTGCTTTAGGAATTCAAAGGTAACTTTGATTCTGGTTACATCCAAATTCTCCATCACGCAGCAACTGAGGAATCTTTATGTTCACTAGGACTTATGTGCCTAATGGGGAAAGCCTTTTCTTCAGAGTGTATCAGGTTTAACAGTAAGTGCCTTAGCTGGAGAGAAAGAAAGAAAGAATATGGGATTTCACTTCTGTCACCTATATACACTGAAAAATGATGAGCCATGTGCCTCTTCAGAGACTTGAAGAGCTTTTGGCTCATATTAAGATGAATCACTGAGATAAGAACAAATGTATCATTTGGTCATTTCCTGAAACCATGTAAAATCATTCCCTGAGGTACACTTCTGTGACTTTTCCCAACCCCTTATTTACTTATTTTTTAATCCAACACAACTGTTTTATTTAACCACTTCTCAGTGGAAAGCACTGTAGGGCCAATGTGACGTTCTCCCATAACTCCCTCTCTCTTTTTCACTGTTGGCTGCACTTCTCGTCAAGATCACACTCATCACTTCTCTCCCTTTCAAACAACCGGACTTGCCCTTTCAAGCAATGGTGGTCGGTCCACACTCACTCAATTACAAGGTTCTCGCAAAGTCTCCCAGAAGCTGGTTGCTGCTTTGTCAGGGATCCCTTTATGGTTCTGCTGTGGCAAAGAGTTGTGGTAATGAATTTTGGGGCAAAGACACAATGTCTCTCAACATTATGGTGATCTAACATCTAATGATCTCAGCACCTAAGAAGAAAATATGATCTTGGAGAGAATAGCATGCATAAATATGGCTAGAAGTGTTTCTTTATGCTTACATATGGAAGCAGAAGAGAAGATAGCTTTTAAATTCTTAGGTAAGCAAAGCCAGACACATGCAAAGGATTCTTGCAAGAAAGGACTCAAAACTCTGGCCATAGACAGCTGAATGAACAGAGACGTGAATTCTCTCATGGGTGGGGGTTTTCCTTGGTGATGTGGTAATATCTCCATCTATCACAGAAATAGGCAGATGCATGCAAAAGCACAGTTACACAAATGAGTTTAATTTACACAGCCAATCCTCAGAGCTGTACGTTTGCATGTGAGATGTGCGTTATTTGCTTGATAGTCAATCACAACTAAACTTATAAGTCCCTATTAAATATATTAAAAATGCAATATTTAAAAGCTTCTTCAGTGCCTTGATGTAAATGCTTTATAGTTCATACTGATGGATGACTATATTGAAGTCCACACTGAATCAGTCCAGAGCACAGATTTGTTGCAGACGTTGTGTATTTATTAACTTTTGGGAAAGGTTATAGTCTAGAAATAGAAGACAGCTCTAAGTGTTCCTAGTACGCTTGTGTGTCATGCACATTTGTCTGGAATTTTTGGTGTGGTCCATTTCTGAGAGTTTTTTGAAGAATGAAAATTGGATTCCATTTCTTTATAACACAGACTCTCAGCAAATCTGCATGTCAGGGTGAGACTGGATTCTATAAAGGAGAGGACTAACAAAAAAAAGTCATCCTTTTAACATGGGACCGTGCGCTTGTATGGGCAAGGTGCATCTACAGTTTGAAAAAGCCTAAACTCACTTTAGATCTTAGGCTATCACGTTATCTTTGTACAACCTTACAGGCAAGCATAAATTGGAGAAAATTATTTCTAATAAAACCACAGGCAGTGGCCTCTAGTATAACCAAAGTGGGCGAGGGAGATCAGCAGTGACCACGGCAAGCAGAAACATATGGCCACATTCTGCCCCACTGATGTGGGACCACACAACCTGGAATCCAAGGTTATTTTTTAATAAATGTCAATGCAGAATTGAAAAGATACTTTAAAAGGCATTTATGCTGTGTGTTCACGTCTTCATACTGTTTGATCTCTATATGAAAAATATATAGTGAAGGGAGTGAAGACAACAACGGTTTAAAGGAAACTTGTTTTTTTTAGCTTTTTGTTCTGCTTTGAAAGCCTCCTTAGACATATGTTTTTGCTTAGAACAAACAGAGGTGAATAAATCAGTTGATCAGCATTCCCCTAGAGCTGCCTATATTAACTTTCTTGGCATGATCTCATCACTTAAGTCAATATGACTTAAGAGTTTCTCTAGCAGTTTATTCGCCTCTAATTCTACACTGTTCCTGAATCTAAACTTCAATCTACTGAACAGAAAAATGGAAAGTTTGTAGGAATGGACAGCCCAGAGATTTACTGTCATAAGAAGCAGAAGTTCTCCTCGCAGACCTGAATTAGTGAGCTGCTTTTCTTCAGACGTAAAAAGTTCTCCATATGGTCAACTTTGTGTAAAGGAGTAAATCAGAAGTATTCCAGAAGGAAAGTAATCTTTGTACCTTTACCACGGTCCTCCATATTACTAAATCCAATACATTTATCTCTCTTCTCTCCAGACTTTGCTGCATATCACTTGGCTGCAAAAGCCAGACAGTCCATTTGAAAAAGTATATTGTGGGAAAATGCCACGTGGATGTATTTGGAGACACTGGCTCTTTTTCTTACCACTTGTGAATGCATTCAGGGAACAAGTAGATGCAAATCACCAATTTGTTCACTCTGATGTTTACTTATCGGCTTATTTTCCTAAGTGACTACATACTTACAGCCAATAATGAGGCCTTCGTTTGCACCTAACAAAGGCGCGTTTGGAAATGAACAGATGTAGGATGCAATTTGGCAGCCGCTGCGTGTCCCCAGTAGCGGGCTGTACAACCAGGCAGAGAGAAAGGAATAAGAAACACGCTCATACTCTAGTCGCTGCATCGTCCAAGTGAGAGGACTGGGGGCACCCACATGAGTGGATTGGCTTTTGTGGAGACACAGGAGTGCGGCATGGCTGGAAAACGTCAGGGCCGTGCTGCGCAGCACTGCCAGCGGTGGGTGTTGTGGCAGACGGCAGTGCTAGCAGTGCTAGCAGTGCCGGCGGCCAGAGGAGTGCTGAGATCCAGCGAAGCCACATGTGTCCCCTGGGCCATGCCCCCCACAGGCACGCTGTGCCGGGAGCTGCAGCCAGGCGATGCAGAGCCATGGAGCACCGTCCCCGGTGGTGCCCGAACTGCCGCAGAAGAGCCTACAGTCAGTTCGGGAAACAAGACTGAATGAACCAGGGGGACTTCGCACAAGAAAAGACTTTCTGCATCAGTGAACAGATCCTTTTCCCCCAGAACCACTCCTGGCAAAGGCTGAGCTTTCTCCCAGCTCTGCCTCAGTCTGCTGCTAACTAAGCATGAGCAGGTAACAGCACAACCTGGCGTGCAGTCTCCAGGGGCCCTGCCTTCCCACAAAAACTGGCCATCAGCGAAACAGACATCAACAAATTTTTTTTGCTCTAAATCAGCACTCTCTGCTGAGATGTCTGCTGAAAAGAAACATTTGCACTGAAGTGCTACAGCAGTGCGAGCTCACCAGGCCCCCCTCAGCCACAGCGGCACAAAGTCCTGCATGGGACCTTCCCTCCCAGGAGTCCCAGCAAGCTTAGCTGAGAGGGATGGCATTCATACATCTGAAAAGTACCAAAGAAACCCTAATAAAACACACATTTTAGATTTCATTCAAAGAAGCTAACTGCTTGATTCCTTCTCTTTGATCAACACCGAATTTTCATAAAACAGCAGAACATTTCTCAGATCTACACACAGAATTTTATTTAGTTTTCTAGGCACACACCTTTATCCTCTTCTCATATCTATAGAAGTGCTTCTAGGTTTTTTTTTTATTTTGGGTTGTGGTTTTTTTTCCCTTTTGACTTATTTTCCCCCTGTTTTCCTCTAATTCGCATGTGTTACTCCTGGACACTCCAGTCTTCCTACAAGAAATAAATCTAAGGTCCTGACCACTGGGGACATTGGAAATCTTGTAAAAAATATTGAGGGTAAGGTGCTAGTTTTGCCCAGTTTGCCAAAATCTATTTTGGGTTGTCACATTATGTCTTTGTAACCTTCCCTTGTAATTTCAGCTGGATAGAGCTGCACACTATTACAATCCTTTGTGTAAGAGCTGCTTCCTGTGCTGGCATTTCTGGTGCAAGCAAATCCAACCCTTTATATGTTGGGTCATACCTTCAAATTTCCTTTTTGTTCTAGTGAATTCTTTCTGAAGCAGACTTTTACCAACAGTTCTGTATTTGTAGCTAAGTAGACTAAATATCAAAAAGAGCATTGGTCCTGAATTTATATCTTGGTTCTGGTAAAACTGGAGTAAAGAACTACTTGAAAGGCCCATGCCACTCCGTAGAGATCAGGAGCCCTTATACACAGATTTTTCCATGCAATGGTGATGCTACTGCTTTCACTGAACCACTCCTAAAGTATCTGTGTCAAGGGAGACCTTCTTTCCCCAGATGTGCTGGTTCCTGCATTGTGCTGCTTTTCTGGGCACATGTAAACAGCTGTCACAGCTCGCTCACAAGCTGGCCACTGTGATCCAGTTTTTATTCTACAAAAATAAAAAATCCCACCTATTCTCCAATAATGGCCCAAATCATTTCAGTAGCACTAATGCAATCTGTAGTGTTTCAGACCATTACTCGGAAAACAGCAATTGTGTTCTGTTTTATAAGTGTCATCTATATAACAGTTTAAGTTTGTAAATCACCTCTGGATCCTTTGTGATGAAAGGTGCTCTATAAACTCGAGCCATTATCATTCCTACATTTCACTGCTCCATAAATGAGAGATACTACAGCAGCTCCTCTCCAGCAATATGTTTGCGATCACATAACCCTCCCTCTCCAGCATTTCATTTTTACTGGAATTAATGATTAACATGAACATCACACCTTTTCCTATATCCCACCCCTCTGTGGGGTTTGGATTTTATGCCTGGCAACATTGCACTGCCTTTCTGTAGGTCATTTCATTGGAATTAGAGAAGAGCAATCAAATTGGATATTACAATGCAAAGTGTCCGGGTCAGTGCAGCGTCTGCCAGGCAAACCGGCCTTAAAAACACAGCCATGAGAGTCCCACCCATTTCTGAAAGATTCAGGAGACTATGGAAAAGCACTTCATGCACAAGCTGCAGCAAAGAGCTCCTTTACAATGGGATTATTTCCATTACAACTGCTTTATATGGGCAAAAGTTAAGGAAAACAATTGCTGATTTCTACAGAAGGTTTAAAATAGGAGGCGGTTGGTGTCCTGGTCTTCATTCTCCCCTGCTTCCCCCACAAGTTTTCTCTTTTGCTTCAGCAGGTTTTCTCTCACGAGAGCACCACTGAGCAGATCCCATTTGGACATTTTGCTATTTCCCCTCCTCCTTTTTGACGTACTGCAGCAATCTGAGGGAGCCAATAGTCAAAACAGATAATGAGCTGTGACAAATAATGCAAGAAAAAATGGCCAGGTAAAAGTCATTTGACAGCATCCAGTTGATATTTCTCAGCAGCGAGGGGGAATGAGGTGCACCAGGCACACTCTGCCAAAATTTCTGTCACCAATATAATTTAAGCAACATGCAAAAGCAATCAGAGGGTTAAAAGAATCTTGTCTTTGCCCTTGTTTGCCTCATTTCTTGTTTGTCTCTTAAACTGCACCACTGGGATGAACCACAAGACTTCCCTTCTCCTTATTAAAAAAGCAAAAACTGCTTATGCAGCAACTGCAGCAGGGCTCTGTTGTTAGCCGATAGTAAGGATGTATGGAGATGAGCTACAAACGGTATCCATATCAGCAGAGACACTTATGGGGAAAAAATTGTTCTGTGTACATTACAAATTCTGGCTCTAATTAAACATTCATCTCTCACTCTTCTGGGGGTGGAGAAGAAAATCATTGTCCTTTTATATTGCAGTTAAAAGTGGAAAACATTGCATCCAGAAATACAAAGAAGAAATATTTTTCTATTCTGTGACAGCAATGAACGCTGAGGGTTATGCTGACTGAAGGTAATTACTACAGCTCTTTTCTTGTTCTTTAAAAAAAAAAAGTGCATGCCTCAAAATACTGCCTTTTAGAAAATATCTGTAAATCATTCTGTGCTATAATTCCTTTAAACCGTGGGTACAAGTGCAGACATGATTCTCCCCTTCCTTGCTGAGCTTCCTGGCCTTAAAAACATGCTCGAAGATATGTAGATGCAAAGTTGAACAAATAGACACAGATAGAAAAGGAGAGGTGTTCCCAGCTGAGATCAGGTTCATTGAGGAAATGAAACATTCCTCCTTCCCAGGTCCCTGGTGAGGAATATGAAAGGTATCACCAAGTTGCTTAAGTGTGGAAAGAGGCAGATGAATATTCCAAACGTTAGATAGGGAATGACCAAAGAACCAAAAATGACCAGTCCAGAGTCTCTCTTGCTCTCTCTCACAAAAACACTGGATGAAGAGTGCCAAAACCTAGAGCTAAGCTGCTTTATGAGAATAACTTAGTGACATTTTGGAAGGGCTTATACACTGCTTTGAGAACATCTCCAGTTTGTTTTTTCCTCTCCCCTGTTTGAGTTCTTTTTCTGTTATCTCTGCTTTCCTTCTTTTTCAGACGGTGAATCCTCTAGGGGTTCAGTGAAGCCTGAAGTTCTTTCTTGTGGAGGGGAAAGAGCGGGGGGTTATACTATTGATAAGTAATAAAACATTCCACATGATTGATATAAATGTTTTTGACTTTTCGCATGCGTTTGGGAAAGGCCTCAGCTGCCAAAGCCCATTGTCCACATTATGTTCCCATTTGTCTTCAATATTCAGGGAAGGGGAAGACTCACTCCAGTGTTTTTGAAGATCTGATGGCAATGAACTGGAGCTCAGTTCTACAGAAACCTGTGGCACCATCAGAGGCAGAAGAGAAGGAGGAGAAGCAGTCAGGGTACAGTTAACACAGCTCGTCTCCAGGGCCCAAAGGCCCTGAGATCTGCAATTTGTGTGTTCTTAGATCACCACCATGGACTCTGTATCCCACTTGCTTTTTCCGGGTTGCTTTGCAAAAGTTAACCAACAGAAAACAATGTGAAGCGACCACTGAGGCCAAAAGATATGAATAACTGCTTTCACAGCTTCCCATCTACAATGCCACTGAGGAGAAACACACACAAATCCAAGTCTGAGAAGTGGTTGAAATGTAAAATACTCTTATTGAATTGTATGATTTCAGAAGGGGGAAGGGGATAAAACCAGGCTCACTAGAGATGAGCCTAGGGGTGGCACGCCAATGCTGGGGGTGAAATCAATAGCCCAGCTCAAGTGCACCTACACCAATGCACGCAGCATGGGCGGCAAACAGGAGGAGCTGGAAGCCATTGTGCAGCAGGAGAGATATGACTTAGTCGCCATCACAGAAACATGGTGGGGTGACTCTCACGATTGGAGTGCTGCAGTGGATGGCTATAAACTCTTCAGAAGGGACAGGCAAGGAAGGAGAGGCGGTGGGGTGGCTCTGTATGTTAGGGAG
>NW_008824806.1:4641260-4646643 GCF_000699105.1 Pygoscelis adeliae | reverse complement strand
TTCTATGACCAGGTGACCCGCCTAGTGGACGAGGGAAAGGCTGTAGCCATGCATTAATGTGTGATGATTCCCCCCCCACTATAGACAGAACTTTGAAAATGAGATGAGCTGTTCAGCACAGTTTTAGACTTAGCTGTGTGATAATAGTAAAGCAAAGGATTACGTGACAAGTTTTGACTTGGTTAAAAATACTTCTTTGCCTAGGGACATGGTTTAGTAGGCATGGTGGTGTTGGGTCGACGGTTGGACTCGCTGATCTTAGAGGTCTTTTCCAACCTTAATGATTCTATGATTCTATGATTCTATGATTCTATGGTTCTATTTCAATCGAAAGATTAAGATAAAACTTCATTGCAAAACATTGGTGTTCATTGCAGAAGATTTGTTCATGCTGTCAAACCAGTAAACTCAATTTGATTTCTTTTTCATCCCTGTCTTGTCCTGTTGAAAACTCTATGATTCTATGATTCTATGGTTCTATTTCAATCGAAAGATTAAGATAAAACTTCATTGCAAAACATTGGTGTTCATTGCAGAAGATTTGTTCATGCTGTCAAACCAGTAAACTCAATTTGATTTCTTTTTCATCCCTGTCTTGTCCTGTTGAAAACTTGGTCATCTTGTTTCTTACATGCACTCTCAATTTCTGACCGTGGACTTCTAATGCCCAAATAAGTTATATAGCTTCTATATGACTAAGAGCTAGATGGAAAAATGACCAATTACCTGCTATTACAGTTACTAGACAGTAGTGAAGGAATCAGAAATCTGAGATTTTCTTTTTAGCTATGGGAGAAGCAGGTATTCTAGTGTGTATGGGCAGGACAGCCAAGCAGAAAGAACATGGTTTTTCCAAACAAGTGGATAAAAGTTGGGTCTATCAGCTCAATTCCTGTCTTTGCCTAGAGAGATCTCCTGCAGCCTTTCAGATTATTTATCTGTAAAATGAAAAGGAATGGTTTGTTTTCCTTCTAGATCTTTTAGCATATGTATCAAGCTGAAGTATTAATCATACCACTAGTCTAGCAAATTTTACATACAAAATGATGGGATTTCACTGAGCTAAGACTGAGATAATCCAGACTGTGTTATACAATACAGAAACCTGTGCTTTAAAGACCCACTATTTCATTTCTGGAAGAACTGTCACTTATTCTCCTTTATAAAGGAAAATTGAAGTAAATAATTTTTTAAAATAAACTTAATAATGAATAGATTATTTTGTCACTGACCAGATCCCAGACTTACATCTTTCAGAATACCTTCTAGCTTTGATGTCATCCCTGCTTTGAGACAAAGTTTGGACCAGATGGCCTTCAGACAACCTTAGCGACCTAAATATTTCTATGATTCACTTGACTGACTAATTTTTGGTTTAAAAGGGCAGTAAGCCTATGTCCACTTCCCCCTACCTAAGGATGACAATCCTCAGAGTTTGTAAACTGAGCTAGTAAATGAAGCATGAGTATTACAACCCTGTCATATTTGAAGGTGCACACCACACTTGGAGGCTAAATTAGCCCCCAAGAATTGGCACAAAGTGGTTTTTTTATGTCCATGAATCAGACAAATAATCAGAATTTATTTCTATAAATAACCAAATTCCATTTAAACACGAAAGCAACTTCAAGATGCAGAAAACCTGGCATTAGTTTAGGCTACAGATTAATTTCTTAAAATAATATGTGCTCAAACATTTATTGTTACTGCTAAATTGCGACAAAGCTTCATGTGAGGTAGTGGAGTGTACCATAAAGAAACCAAAGATAAATGTCATTTGTTTTCATGTAACATATACAAAAGAGAATAAGATTTACTAAATAAAATGTACTTCTATAATGCAGAATTCTGTGCAGTTGTTTGCCACATTCCTAATTTTTCCTGTTAGATAACTAACATCACTTGAGTATAAAGACACAGCTATAGTCTTCCTCACTTCTTAACCCAAGTCAAGTATTTGTTGAAGGAACGTGTTTTCAAATTATGAGAATACATTTGCGTTGTAGTTTTCTGTCAGTTTGATAGTAGAAGGAAGAAAATGTTCACCTGCTCACTAAAATTACGTTTTTATTCAGAATGTTACCAGAAAGACTCATATATCTATCTGTATCTTCTGGCATGATAAATAATTAAGTAAAATAATTATAATTTATAATTGGAATTATTATTTAATTTCAGGGCTAAATATTCAGATAAAGCTCTTTATTATGTAACTTCTGTTACATAATAATTCCAACATACTGTTGGAATTGTTTTCATGGACAGGAATTTGCAAATACCACCCTAAATTCATCCAAATCTTCGAGGAGAAGATATATGAATAAGCATGCCAAAGTGGAGACCCTCACAGATTAAGTGCTCACAAACCTCAAAATTAATCATGGTAGAAAAAGATCCTATAGGCATTATCTTTATTAAGCCTCAAATTTACAAATGCTTAGGTCTGAGCTCAAATCTAAAATTAAATTAATCAAATTAAGAGCTTAGGTCCTGATCATTGTTTTGATTTTTAATTTTCTCCGCCTAACTCCGATATGTATGCAGCAAATACAGTTTTGCTATTTCAGATTTCTAGTAAAAATCATGCTCTGCATGACTGTATCAGCCTCCATCTCATGGGAGTCAGAAATGGTGGCCTGTGGTGAAAGCATCTCTGTGGCTCATTGATAGTGCCCTGAAGAATGCAGTCTACTATAAATGATTAGCTGATAATTTTACTGAAAGTCTAATGATAGTTGATGACTTTCTTAAATAGCAGGTCTCAGAATAAGAATCAGCCTTCATGTGATAAAAGGAAAATCCTTATAGACTTAGTTGTTGCAGAAGAAAACCAGAACTGAACAAGCACACACCCAAAATATTTGAAATCAAGTGACAAAATTTAAAAATATTATGTTCTTTAAAGCTTATGCTATTTTGGAGAGTGACCTATCACTTATAAGCAGTTAGTTTTGGCCATGCTAGTTAACTATTTGAGAATGAATCTGTTTTCTGGAAAAGTAAGTTCATTAGATTGATTCCTCACTTTTTTGGAGCTCACAAAAACAGCGTCTTGTATTCTCTAGATGCTGGCTGAGATCTTCACTATTGCTCTCACTGTCAAAAATAATCCCACTCTGCCAGATTGCCTTAATCACAAAAAAACAATGCAGGAATAAAACCACTGTTGGTATAACACCCACATTTATTCCCCTCCACCTTTTTCCAACAATAATGCCCAGATTCTTAAATCTTGGGGGTTTATGTTTAGTCATTTTGTTGTTGCTGCTGTTTGGGGGTTTTGTTTGTTTATTTGTCTGTTTTAACCTTTCATTGGTAATCTGAAAGGCTATTGCATCAATAGCCTTCAGAATCTCATTACAGTTTTCTTGTTTCAGCTCACAGACATGTCTGGTGGACACCAAGGATGCTGCTGCCTTCTGTGTAGACCAGCTCAGGCAGAGAGAGAGAAAAATACAGACATTGCTACCTGTAGGCTACATAAATACTTCTAAGGCAACAAGGTACCATGTACCAGGGTGCCCTCTTCTTTCCGCAGGGCATTACAGCAGACAGGCTCAGCACTTACTAACAGAGTAGTTGTACCTAAACCCTATCTATCATCTACCTGAGCTAAATCAGGAACTGCTGGATGCGAGAACTAAAATTTCTACTTCTTCAGCTAAAGGACTAACACAGAAACAACCGAAGAGTTCTAATCAAGCTGTGGTCTAGCTACCAAAACATGGCACATAATCATACAGGCACAACTCATTTGCCCTAAACATGCCAAAATAATCAGTGGAAAGTGGCATTTAGATCTGTTCCAGAAGAAACCCGGATTGCATTGCCTGCTCTTTCTGAGGTGACTTCGCAATAGTCTCACTGACTTCAAGTTAAGAACGACACATGTTTACTGATCAGAGAGGTTTGCCATGGTCTGTATTTCAAGCAGTAGCACAGAGACCTGAAAATCAAATTGAAGTTTGGTTGAACAACTCAACAATTTTGCAACACTCCTTTCTGTCCCAAATTTATCACACAGGTGGAATTATAATACTCACACCTGGCACTGTGGTGTATGTGTGAGCAATTAATTTCTCCCAACCCCTTTCTCTAGTCACTTATTCACTGGGTCCTTTGTGAGACAAACATCGTTGTTATTATTATATATACTGTTATTGTTATATTGACATATTGTTATTGCTATATTATTGCTGTATTGACAAAATGATTGGTAAATGACACCACCAATTACCAATATTGCTAAGCAATATTTTTTGCTTAGCATTCTAACCATTTCTTTCTCCTGAAATCCACTGGAAAAATAATGGCAGAGAAGGTACACTGAAGACTCAAATGCCTTTCAGGCCATCAGCATTTTTAGTGGAGGACTGAAAATAAGATTATTATCATGGGTATATTTAGCACATGTGAATTTCTCATCAGATAGTGGTCAGAGGCAAAAATAGCTTTGAAGCAAGTGAATACTTTAAAGAGACAGACGTGTTGGGGAATGTTTAAGAACTGCCACATAAATGAAATATAAAATTTAACATCTTTTCAAATTGTTGTTCTTGCCTGTGATACAAGTGGTAAAGCTATTTACGTTTATCCGAAATGGTACATTTTCTCAAAGATCACCGATTCCTTCTGCAGTAAAAAGAGAGCAGTGAATTTAAGAGTTGGTAATCATTTCCCCAAAAACAATCTTATAATGCTGTACACAGAAAAGAGGCACTAATGCGCAGAACAATAATTACGTTGGGAATGTCTTGTCTACATTAATACCTGACAATCTACTTAATGTGTTTGTTTATTTATTTAAATAGGGTAGCATTTACCTAAATTATGGGAACATCAATCAGCCCAAAGACAGCTAAAGATTATGAAGACAATGAAAGGACATCATTATTACTGGCTGTGAACAGCTTGCAAAATGAAGACTGGAGGCAGGCAGAGAGGTGCTAGGGGGTGTGGTTGGAGTATTATGATGAAAGGGAAAAGCAAAGTTTGATCCAATGAGTAAATTCATTGGAGTCAATGGAGAACCAGAAGCGAAGCAGCTTTAAAAAATTATCCACAGTATCACAAGAAGAAATACAACAAATGGGACAGTATTCTTTTTGACTTTGGCTTAGGATGGAAGTTCTTAAGCATTGTAATCTGGACAGTATGGGTTAAACTACAGATAGATTTTACGTAGGAAGAAGTTGCAAATACGTGAAATAAGGACATAGAGAGACTCTCTACTGCTTATACAAGACCCAGCAGAAAACTACACATGAACTTTAACCATGTAGGAAGCATATCTGGGAGCATCTCATCCTCTGCAAAAGCAGTGCTGAGCTAAAGTGAGGTTCATGACAAAGTGAATTCCAGGCAGCATCTACTGCCTGAACAC
>NW_008824806.1:4631207-4641228 GCF_000699105.1 Pygoscelis adeliae | reverse complement strand
GTTTCCCTGCACGCTCCATTGCTTCTTGCATGGGTCCTTCAGATTTAGGACATCTCAGGCAAGGAATTTGGCAGCTCCAACTTCCTTCCGTCTTACATTACTCCTCCCAAAGGACCAGTCAAAAGTTCTTCTGAACCACGTCAATGAAACAGGACAGCATATTTGTCTCAGCCTTTGAGAAATTCAGTAAAAGTTCACCATCTCCTGAATCCTGAATCCTTCTGCTGCTGAATACATATGTATTTAATATGGAACCAATGTCTACATTGACTAATCTCTAATATTCGGTAAAACTGAAGGAATTATGAAGCATCACAGAATCTGGACTGAAGACATTGGGTTCTGTTTCTTGCTCTATCTCTCACTTGTCAGGCAAACGTGGCCAAGTCATTATTTCTCTCAATGCTCTACAGTCCACTTCTACAAAACAGACATGCAAACAAGTGTACATACAAATACCACAAATTATGACTCCAGTGAGTGCACCTTTAAGATAGGATACTTTCTCCTTAATAGACAGTGTAAGATTTGACTAAGCGTGAATGTTATCCTTTCCTCCCAACACCCGCTATCTATAAAAGGGTTAATTCAAAAACCTCAGAAACCAGAGAACTACAGGTACTCTTGATACCCTGAACATGTAATATTTATAACAGTCATACAACTTTAATTTTACTTCTTTGCCTTAGAAAAAAAAGAGTGCAATTTTTCTAAGCAGAGCACTGCAGAAAAAAAAAAAATGAAGTGCTCGTTAGTTTGGAATTTTCCATTCCTTTTTGCTTCTGCCTGAAAGGCAGAGGACTGTGGGGGTTTCATAGCGGAAAGAATTTAGGCCTGTCTCCCTTTGACTTGCAAATTTTAGAAACAGTGCGCTATCCATCTAACCGTTTGGCAAGGATTTAAGGTTGATTTAATATCCCTTAAGCCAGTCATGAAGCATTGTACAGCCTTGTCTCCTCTTCCTCCTCCCTCCCTCACCCTTCAACTTGTGTATAAAAGCTCAATGCATGTAGAATTTACACCCATAACAGTGGTGGTCACTAGTGTCACTATAAAGTGTCATAGTAACAGTAGTTAGAGGTCTGGCAGTGATACCACCATAAACTCCGCATTTCCTTGGGCAAAATGATGCCTCATGTTGGCATAACCTGTTAAAACTCATGTTGGTCTGAAATATGGTGCCTATGCATCAAATACCACAATTAAAAAATAGTATTTTCATAATACAGAGTGGAAAGTGATAAGAATCTTTTCCATCGCATTTTCACCACTATATCAGTATGTATTTATATGTCCTCTTTTCATATTTGAGTTTATTTTTTCAGATCTCTAGAGTAGGTAGTAAAATGAGAGACCTAAAATACTAAATATAAATTATGGGCAAAAATATATCATCGTTGAATTCACTTAAAAAGATCTTCAGAAAAAAATTTTCTAAACTGCTTCCATCTGTTGTCCTCAAACCATATAGGAGGAGTTCTACCATGCTCATCACAGTGACTATATATATAAAGACACTTGTCCAGTCTATGCTTGTAGGTTTTTTTATTCTTTTGACTGACTTGTGCTTTGAAAGGCTGACTTTCTGGGGGAAGGATCTAATTAAAGGGACAAGCATACCTAAGCTAAAGCTGTTTACATTTTTTAAATTGCTTGAATAGTCATACGAACAGGTAAGATTGAAGAAAAACCTGCATATTTATTATGTCACAACCCCCCTGTACTTTCAGGGGCAAAAGGTAATTTCTACCTAAAATCCCATTTGTACATGTTGCTCTCTCAACTGGACATGACCTTTGAATGTAAAAAGGCAGCTTGGTGCAGACATTATCTCCCACAGGAGGAAACGGTGGGCTACTTATCATCCCATCAACCTCAAAGCCTAAGTCACATTTGACATCAAACTAATGTCGCTGAGATGAATGACATTCACCTATTAGACAGTACTTAGAACCAGATAAGCTAGAAAACTGATGTACTAAGGCGGGGCCATCGAGGAAATATTGGCACTCTGTTTCATGGCTGCTGTGCTCACTTCAGTCCATGTAATACAAGGAAAATACTATTAATACTGCAGAATTCATATGTAATTTCATCAGAATCCATATAAAGACAGTAAGAAGTAGTTAAAGGCATAGTCAGTAACCCAGCATTTCATTACCTCTGCTTACACACTACTAAAGTTTTGTATGCACCAAAATAAATCAAGATTTTTAGCCCGGTTCATAATATAAAAAAAATCACCTGAAATGCACAGCACATTTTGCGTAAAAACACATTGTGTCTTCACATTAGGGGTTAGGAGTTCTCTTGTATAAACTTTCAGATACGCTGCTCTTAATTTTTTCAGAGGATGAAATAAAAGTCCTACAGCAGAATCAAACCGAGCTCTCAGTCCCATTTTGCAGTCATGTTAATGGACAAGGTATAGCAAATCAGCAACAAACGGATCAGCAGAACAACCTTATCAGTAAATCACTTGCTACACTCTTAATAGTTGCCTTTCAAAATGTTGTCTGCAGTTCTTGAAGAGTTATATTGATTTTATATCTATCTCTAAACTTGTCTGTGTTTAAGTTTGAAGTCTGCGAATAAGAGTTAGCTTTTAATAAAGTGCCATTTATACAATCATACTGCAAACAAGGCTGAATTTCACGTGTGCATGAGTGATAACCTGCCTTCCTCCCTTCCAAAGCAAGAAGAGGACTGACAGCTATGAAAGGAAATGTCTTTTTTTTTTTTTCATTTTGGTGGTATTGTCTGTGTTTTTATTACTTGCTATGGATCAAAGAAGGAACCCCTAGTGGCTTTGCTTCTTCTCTCCTATGCCCTATTAGCAGAAAAAAGTAATCTTTGCATAACCAATTATTTATTTACTGACATTTTCAAACTCTGGGGCTAAAATTATTTGGGCAATTTAATTAGGCTTTTTTCCTTGCAGCACATTGCTGGAGATGTTTTACCTTTGGAAATTTTTCTAGTTCTCTTTTTTTTTTTTAAATGCTCATAGTAGCATCCTGTCCTTTTGCTAGAACCGGATTCAAGGCCCAGGATCCAGCTGTTGCAGCTTGCCATTTCAACTGGTACCCCCCCATTACCATTTTGTGCCATGCTGTCTTCTGTACACCAGGCAGCTAGGAGAATGGCAAAACCGTACCAGTTAAGCATGAAAAAGTGAAGAGATACCAAAGCTACTTATGCTCAGTCCTCACGTGTCTATGATTTAATTCCAGAGGACATTGTATTTTCAAATAATATTAGCAAAAGTTTACAACATTCAACTGTACATCGTCTTCCAATGTTTTACAATGAAAACACCCCACTGTCATAATCCGTGCATCTCCATTGCCCAGCTCCATCCACTCTTGCCAACTAACACATATTAAGCATTTTTTTCCATACGGTCTGCCCTACGTTAACCAATTAACAACATAATTAATTTAGCAGTGAATAAGTTGGCTTTGATATTGTGTCTGTCTGTACCGGGGAAGCCTGGCAGCTAGAGGCCTAAGGAAGAAAAGCATCCCTTCTCTGAAACCTCCACGGGGACCAAGTCCAGTGGGGTCAGGAGCGTTACTGGCTCTGACGGAGCAGGACAGGCCAACAGGCAGGCCTGAGCAAGCGTGAATGATGTGTCTATTTGGCAGCTTTTCTGGAGAAAACATCTTTGTAATAAAGACCAGGGAAATATGAAAATCGTAATTATATCCTTCTACGATAGGTAGATCTATGACGGATCTAGGTAGATCTATGATGGATCTACCCCTGGTCTGGCACTCCGATCTCCACCCGCAGCCTTTGGCGAGGAAGCTCTGGTGAAGGAAGGTCCTGCAGGGAGGTTTTGTTCACCTCACTGCACACAAGGGAGAAACTGCTTTGCCCCCTGAGCACCGGCCTAATTTCAGTACCTGTGTTTGCGGGCAGGGAGTTGAGCTGGGGTTGATGGAAGGGTGTTTTGGGGAGACTGGATCTGACCCCGTTGCAGGGAGGCCTCAATCAGTACCTGTCAGAGGAGTTATAATTGGGTATTACTTCAGATAGTAAAATTGCACAATGTAAAGCACTCGGGCCTGTCGCGGAGCTGGCCTTTTAAATGTATATTGGGTTCAACAATTTCGTCTGCTTCATGGGTGATGGCATTGAAGATCTACTCATGAAGTGACAGCTAGGTGACACAGCTGCACATGAAAGGAAGCTCAGGGCTCAGCCAGTGAGAAAGGCAGGGAGGTGCAGGCGAGCTGCTGCCAGAGCTCAGGAGAGCTGCTGTCTGCCCAGGCAACAAAAGCTGTTCTGGAAGGAACATGCCATTGTCCTGTGCCATCGAGTCCAGAGGAGCAGTCTGAGCTTTAGGGAAGACAAGACTGTAGACACCCTATGGGAAGTCTACAAAAAAAAAAAAAAAATTAAAAAAGTGAAGCTTTGCTAAAGGACTGGGTGGAATATGTTGACCTTGGAAAGATGGCTGGAAAAAACCAAATTTGAAGAAAACTGTAAATATACAATGTACCTGAAGACTGCTTTGGAAAGATTTAAATGTGGGATTGATATTAGCTAGAAGTGAAGAAACTGAGACAGCAGACATGGCAAGTGATAGACTGGATACAGACCCTGCTACCTGGATCATGGTGTATACAGCATGAGAGGCCTGCTGCATTTTCTGTAATGCAACCATAATGTCATTTCAACTCCACAAGAGGTTAAAAACATTTGTACAAAGTCTTTTCCTTCTTTTGTTTCTCTGGGGCTGAGCTACACGACTATGTGTGTGTAGGAAAACACACTTGCTTGTGTTATGAGCATCAGTTAGGAGATCTCTAGGAGCTGAGGAGAGGAGGAAGCCTTTAGCTTAGTCCCTAAAAATTGAAAGTTCTTTCGATGTGTCCCTCATACCTTATAAAGTCCCAGCCTCAGGTGCCTCCACCCATTTTCAGAACCATATTGCACTATACTCTGCACTTTCACTAAATTAACCATATGCAGAGTCTTTCCTCCGCTGCACACACTGTAAGCTCAGAGAAGAAATTTTTTTTCCATTTGCTCAAAGGCTTACAGCTCAGTCAAATCAAAAGCAATTTTCTCTAGAAAAAGCAACAGCACTTCTCCTTCATAAGAGCAATTTCCATGCCAAATTTCAAGTTTCTACCTGCAGCCAAATAAGCTGTCGGAGTCCACAAATATTCTCTGTAAAAGTGGAAAAGTATGTTTTATCTTGGTCCGTATTAGAAAATGGCTCAAACCTTGTTCAGACCAGCAAACAGGATTTCCAGGCAGGTATGCAGTGGGAGCATTTTTAACCCCCAAGTGAACACTCTGGCAACTTATAAGTGACCGAAAACAAGTTCAAATGAAAGCTATTATGCAAGTTCAACATGTAATGCAATCCATAAGAGATTGCAATTGCACCTCAAAATTTTCAAAAATTTTCAAATAATAACAGCAAACAAAAGGCATTTGAGAAAATGAGCTTTGTTTTCGTTTGTTTTGCGCATGTGGCAGAAGTTGCATATCATCAGTTTTACTCTTCCCTGTGCAGAGGCTGTGCACTTGCTCAGCTCCCGCCATTTGTTCAGACATTGCAGGCAGTAACCAGGAGGAGGGAATTGTTTTAAGGTTCAGGATAATACGATTTAAAGCCACAAAAAGCAGCAGCAAAACAAATGGATGGATTCTAAAAATGGTGGGCACCCTGCAGTCCTCACGGGCCTTGGATTGCCACTGCTTGCTCCACAATATTGAAAATCAGGCCACCTACTTATGTCCTAAATAAAATTAAAATCTAATTGAGGCATCTTATTTGGAAAATCCTTGCCATCACCTTTAAGCCTGTTCTACTCCTTAAAAAGCAAATAAAAACAAAAAAATCCTAACCTCAACCTAGCAAACAGTAAAAATATCTTGCCTTTTCAAAGACTGCTTGCACTTAAATCCTGTCTGACATTTATCTTATGCAATGTGGTCTAAGGTGCAGAAGGGAACTTTTTTTTTTCCCCTCCCAGCCCCCCCAATTTCAATCTTTCATTTTGTGTGGAAAAAAGTTATAGCTAAAACTCTGTTTTCATTGAGTGCTCTACAAATTTGTAAGTCAGAAACCAAAGGAGTTAATTTACATCTACAAGCAAATCAGCATACACAGGAACTAGAACACATGAGAAACCCTGAGATAGTTGTTTGTTTATGATAATAATTTTATTTATTTTTGTGGGCTGTATGCTTCCTCTAGTAATCAAAGCCAAGGCACAATTATAACAGATGCAACCTGATACAGCCCATCTATCTTTTTTCTCTGATCAAACAGCAGTGAAGATGATTACAACCCTTTCTGCTTGGTCATTTTTATTACTTCTGATGTTACTGAAAGCCTAAACTAATATTAAATTCCATATTACATACAGTTATTCCTAAAATGGTATATTATATAACCTGAAAAAAAACATAATTATAAGCCAGAAATAATTAAAAGCCTATACAAAATAACCTGAATTCACTCCTGGATTAAGTTGTATTTTCACCTTTTCAAATACTTTAACTTCTAACAGGAATATACACATCCCTAAGAAAATACGTGTACATATGTGTATATTTACAAATAAAAAATTAAATTTACACACCCCTAAAAGTAATAAATCCATCTTATTACTGACAGTTAACAGAATTTGCTGGACTGGTTCTTTTCAATGGCAAAGCTGAACCCACTTTCAGAGTGATAATTTCTAGGGTTAATTGTCATAGCTTCCTCGACGCAATCTTCTCCACCAGCTTTATTTTATCTGCCAGAGCACCAATATGCCATGATTAGCATAAATTAAACTAAATAAATTTGGTGGGTTACTATATTATTTTATGCTAATCCGTTTATTTATTTATTTTTAAACATTTCAAGGTTAGGGATGGGTGAGCAGTGCGATGGCGAGTTCCTAACAGCAGCTTGTTCAAATTCAGCTCAGAAGTGCTTAAAATCTGTGTGATATTTTTCAGAAATGTTTAGGAGAAAAAATCCAGTGTGAAAAATGTCGTCAAGTACAAACTGCTATATCATTATATACTGACCTTTTGCAGACGTACCCATGGCACGCTACTGTGAGGCAAGGAACTCAATACGTGCAACTCAGTAACACAGAGCAAGAGAACAAGAAGCACCAAGCAAATTTGTTTGCATGACTCAAATGAGAAGCTTTCCTGGTGTTAAAAAAAATACATCCTGACCTCTTACTGCTTCAAGTAATGTTTTTTCACAGACTTTAGAAAGGAGTTTGCTCATCTCAAACAACTGGTTTATGCCAGCTGCCCATGCCGGTACTCACAAAGGCCTTCCTTGTGAATCTGCTGACTACAAATGAACCAGAGGCAGCTAGAGGATGGGGCAATGGTGCACGTGATGAACATACAGCCAGAGCCATGCCAATGAGCATCCGGCCAAGTTGGTGCCTCTCTAATTCTATTCTGCTCCGAACGGAAGTTTTCTCAAAAGAGATGTGAAGAACACATGTAGTATGTTTATTACTGACTGAATCTCTCTCTTCAGGAAAAGATCTAACTCAAAACCATAGCCAACTAACATTTGATAAGACTATAATTGTTCAAGGTAGGTATACGTTCTCCATCCTATCTGTCAGCACAGCTTGTGCAAACACACTGTACCACATCATGTAGAAATGAAACTAGCAGTAAGATTCATGAAACACTTTAATTTGCTTCTTGCACATGACAGCACAGTAAAGACATATGCTGTTCTGGTTTGTCAAGTGTGCAGCAACGTATGGTGATGCGTACAGAAGCAGGCCTTAAAGGAAAAGGAAAGCAAGGATGAGATTTTCATTAGAGAGTCTGATGGAATAAGAGGGTGGGTAGAGTAGCTGATGTAGAGAAAAGACGGTGAAATTGCAATCGTTCCAACTGCACTTGCACAAGCAATTCAGCTTTTCATTTATTGATGATGTTAAAATTCTCTTTGTTCTCTATTATCAAATTTTAAAATATTTTCTTTTTTTGGCCAGTTGTATACAAGACAAATTGTGACTCTTCTGTTCCAAAGAAGATGAAGAAAGAGCATGACAGTACCGTTACAGAAGAGGAGACACAGTCCCTGTGTAGGCAGGGACAGAATTAAACACAAGGGTCCAATCAGCAGCAGAAAAACTAAAGGCCAGATCCAGAATGCACAGCTAAGACAAGAAAATGCAAATTTTAAGTCCCTAGGCTTGAGAAGGAACAAACTGATCACTTAAAGTAGGTCTGTATAGTCTCTGCCAAATGAACTGATAGCCATAGGCATCTTTTAAGGTCTCTGCTTAAATTAAGTGTCAAAGTGGCAGATGATCTGTGCGTGTTCTGTACATTCCACAGTAGCAGAAAACAGATGAAGAAAATATCCAACAACAGCAATGTCCCACTAATAACTTACAGATTCTTACTAACCCTTCAAAAGCTGAGGTTGCCACCTGATTAGTCCTGTCACTGGACTGGCTGGTCTTACCATATGTTTCCTTTCTGTATGCCACCAGAGCTAATGTTTATGTGGCGGAAGACATACATGACAGCACCTTCTGCCATCCAGAAGCATACGCCAGCAAGAATTTGAACAGAAGGCCTCCAGTTTGGAAGTCAGAATGGACAGCAAGGAAGGGTTAGAGCCTCTACTCAGACCTTCTTCATTTTCAGGGCTCATACACTGTTGATGCCAAGCCTCAGACAGGTCTCTTATTCTGCTATCCACTAGGCTGCTCCGTCCCCTAAATACAGCAGCCAGATGTGAGCCCTTCTGCTAGCACTGCACCAAGTCAGTAGGGAACAGAGATACGTGCTCAGGTTAAAGCTGAGGTAATCCTTGTGAGATCAACACCAGAGCAGTCAACACCTTGTAGGACCCAGACCTTGGTGAATTATATGCAAACTGTTGTCAGTAGTAACTGTTGACTACGGAAACCAGTTCAAAAATACGTATCAGTTTAAAGCACTTGAAAAAAGGGCAGTTAAAAAAAATGCACAAAAGCACATACCAGATGCATTGTATCACATACATTATAGTAGCTTTCCTTCACAATGATTTTCAAGATGATATCTTAAAGGATCAAAACGTAGAAGCATTAAGAAGGGTGTTATATGCTGAAAGCCATCGGAATCCCTTGTTCTATCACTCTGAATACATTATTGCACGTTACTTTCTAATGCTGAAAATGGATAGATTTTCAGATAAAAATTAGGAGAGCTTGAATTGCACTCCCTCTCTGGATTCTTGTAATGTATGCATTTTCATCACGTTTTGTGTAAAGCATTCGGGAAAAAAATCACATACATTTATGGTCAAATTACTGGCAGCTTAGTTTCGCAAATGCTGCAATTTAACTGTTTAACAGTAAATTAAATTTGCAGTTTGTAACGTAAATAAATTGTTCTTTTTAATTCAAATAATAGTAAATATGTGTGTAATAGAAATTCTGCTTAACAATGACAAACTATTTTCACAACAGATAAAATTTACTTATTTCAGCTTGTATTTATTGCTAAACAATCTCACAATAACAGAGATTGTTTCCAACTATAAATGTGTGTTAAAACATTTAACTTTAATAGCGGAATCTTGTCAAATTGATGTACAGTAATAGAACGTCATAAAATCTTATTCCAAATTGTAATCTGAAGCATTAAAAATTAATTTTATACACTAAGAAAGACAGGTTGAAATTACTGCTATATGGTCAGAAAGTTAATTTAAAGCACAGGTTAAAAATTTGATTCTGCTTAATACATTTAAAACAGGAAAATCCTAAAATTGTTGGACATTTCTAAAAGAATCCGAAAGTATTTAGGCTTCAGTTCTGCCAGATTCAGGATGATCTCTGCTAACAAATGTTGCTACCCTATCAAGCTGCTCTGACTTTAGTCCTCTAGGGTGTGCAGAGGCAGACAAGTTTGCAAGATAAGGGTCCTTAAGTTAAAAACTCATGGGAAAGGTCATGTTTCTACCATTTCTGAAGTGTTGAACGGATCAATGGAATGCACGAAACAAGACAGTAAGACACAG
>NW_008824806.1:4608696-4631131 GCF_000699105.1 Pygoscelis adeliae | reverse complement strand
GAAGCAGCACTTGGGAAATGCAGAGGATTGACGATTGCCACCGCTACCCAACTTTGGGGCATTCTCTGCTTCTGGCCTGCGACAAAGTGGAGCTGGAGACGCAGAGTGCCTATTCCACTTGCAGGAGCAAACACGCAGGTACCTTCAAAGGCCCCTAATGAAGTCAACGTGCTGAGCTAAGCTGAGATAACCCACTTCTTAAAAATAGTTACGTGGGAACCTTCTGGCTAGCAGCAAGGCTAAATCTCTGGTAATTAATTCCACCTGGTGCTGACCTAAAGACTTTGTGTCACAGGAGGATGTCCTTGCCTGGAGCAGGGAGTTCCTCACCCTGCATGGTGGGGGGAGCTTAAAAGCCCGCAGTGGCCAACTCTCATCACAAACAGGGAAGGAAACACTGAGCTGTGCAACATGCCTCTGCTTCAGGTCCTACGGTATAAATGTGGCCATACCAAACCCCTGTCTAGTCTGGGACTGCAGCCTGTCCTGATGCAGCCAGTCCCACTGGAAGCTTTTCCCTTTGGATCAAATCCTCAAAATATGCCTTTATGTATCCAGCACAACCTGACCCTGAATTTCAATGGCCAGCCGTATGAAAGTCAGAGCAACACAGGGTTTGTCTCACACAATCACAATTATCCTTTTGATACTAATTCTTTCATTTATATTGGAGACTCTTAGCTTGCTTTCTATTTTATCTCCTTCCCAGAGACCAAATTTACCTCCCTTAGCGATGTTTTGCCCCATAACTGAACACTTCATGACAGATGCACTACTGTACCTTAAACATTACATTTCCTGTAGAGTAAAAAAGGCTCTTAAAGGGACTTTGTAACTTTATCCTACTGAAGCTGAAGAAGGCCAAGTATAATTGAGGATGGCAGTTGGCTGGCAGTCCCTCAACAGCAGCCCCACTACTTCAGTCCTTTCAAAATCAGCAAAATAAAAAGCAGGTCATTCAGAATTGTGTTTTGTGGCCAGACACTTGCAAGAGAACTGAACATGATCTAAACTCACAGCCTGGTGCCATTCAAAAACACACCACAAAATACAACACACTTATTGATAATTTGGAAGTGGAGGTGTTAATAGTTGTTTTTCTGAATATTATTTTCTGAGTTTTTCCTCTTCATGTATAGCCAATGGTTTTATAAAAGGCATTGGTTTTTTTAACCGTATCTATTATATACTGATGTGCATTCTTTTGAGGATTACGTCAGCTACCTTAACTCATGTTTAATAATATTGCATTCAACACACATCCCCACTGAAGTTGATACAGGATTAGGTACTAGCTAATATGAGGACTAGCATCAGAGTCTGACCCTTAGTACTGGAAAACTCAGACAGCATCTTCACCTCACTAAGAACCCGAAGTGCTTTACAGATTGAATATGCAGTAATTGATCACTCAGGCTGAGCCATCCTCAGAAATCTCTCATCAGGGTGTCAGTTGTACATGAGATATGATAAGACTACAGCAAAGATGGCAAATTTGCAAACATAAGCTGAAAATATCTAGCAGTCTTCTAAAACGAGGGACAGTCTAGCTATTAAGAGCAAAATCAGCTCCCATCCCTTAGCTGTTCTAAGTCACTGACAGCTGGTTCAATCTTCCTACAAGTAGCTCTAGTTTATTTAAGAATGCTTCGTTTTGCCCGCATCACCTCTTTCAACTTGCTATTTCCTGCTTAAAGGGGGGGGGCGGGGGGAAAGGACAGCCCATTGAAAATGTAAATTATATAAATCATGTATGAGAAAAATTAAAACACCTAAGTCAAAAGCATTGCTTTACTTGTTTTACAAATTACAAGAGTTGAGACCCATGTCTCCTCATGCTCCCCCCAGAGCTGTGCCAGAGCTCTGCCCACTATCTCACACTGCCTGCAAGAACGCTGCTGAGTTACTCTTTGCAGCTTTCTCTGCAATGGAAATATTCCCTGCAGATTCAGCTTTGTTTAGTCAATTCTTAGTCAACCAAATTTCCAGGTGGTCATGTTCCTGATGGATGAAATAGCAGTTGCTTTCCAAGTGCTGCAGGGAAGGATGATTTTATTCTTGTATTTGTTTCCTTTGGAATTTAAAAATAAAAGTGACCAACGTCTCTATCTCAGGTTCTGAAAGAAGTTAAATTCTAGACCAAGCTAAAAATTAATTTTAAAAACATCCATTTCTTCCAACACTGGACAAAAAAACTTCATCAGAATAAGAAAACGAGCAGTACTGCTAAAAAGATGTGTTGTCCTGCCGCTCCACCTTGCACTTGCCTATCTTTCTGCTATGCATTTAAAAATAACGCAGATACTTTCACATAGAGCATCTCTGTGATGCTTTTTATTTATCTGGTTCTTTGCACTTCCAGCTAATGTCCAATGCAGGAGTTCCCAGCTCTGTTGTGAAGGCATCTTGTTCAGCTTCACAAGAAAGCAAGCTGTGAACTGCAGTCTGTGCAGGAGCCGCAGTGCTGGACTTTAACAGCAGTTCTCACTTAGTTCTCAGCATCCAGAAGCCACTTTGCATTCAAGTGATCCTAACTTAAGCATAAAGTATACAATGCTCACAAGAAATTAAATGAAAAGAGGGAAAATACTACTTCTGCCTGCACTGAGAAATCTGTTGGCAGGGCTGTGTGTTCCACTCCGGTACAGGAGACAAGACAGTACAGTTTTCATCAAGCTTTCTAACTGTGTCACAGCAAAACTGGAGCCACGCCACTGACTTATATTCACCGTCCAGTGAAGATGGCAGCTTGCTTCACCTCTTGTTTGACTTCAAGGATTTTATCCATAACAGTGGCATTTTAGCAGTGAGAACTGTGCCTCTAATATCATGATGGTCTAAGTTCAAACCCTGTTTATCACAAATGCAACAGTGCCTAAGCATGGCACATTCCTGAATACAAAGAATTGGTCATGGTCAAGGAGCAGGATTTGATGAAGTTCTGCCACAAATTGTTTTAAAACTCCCTGTTTTCATGTGGGGTGGACACACGAAAATCAGGCTATGTGGGGGAAAAATTAACAAATCTTTGAAAAAACCAAAGCTGCATAATCTGCCGTATTTCAGTTGGTCTTTATCCGCAAAATCCCAGATCCTTGTTTAAGTTACACACAGACTATAAAAATCAGCTTGCTGGCCTCTCTCCTTATTATCCACATCCCTGCACAAATCAAATGAAGCTTTTGCTGTAAAGCTGATAAAAAACTACACACACGAGCAAGCTGATGTATTTAAAAAGTGGTTATCATTTCTAATCCTTTCCTCTCTCTCCAGGGAATATCATCTTTCCAAGGAACACACAAAACTCCACCACTGAGCACACATCAGTACTTATACTTGTTTTGATTAGGGATTTTCTAAAATAACAATGAACGAAGCAGTCTGGCATTATCATTGATTTTTAGCACCTAGGGAAGCAGTACAACAGTCGTCCAATTGTTTAAAATCAGTGAACAGCCAAGACCAGTTCTGACAAATATTTGCACTCGCATAATCTATTTCAGAGACCTCACAAAATGAACTACAGTACCTGGTTTGATAACATGTGGATGCTTTTGCCATTTCTTTGTAGATAACCCAGATCCCCATGTGTAACCCAGAACAAGAGAAGTGGTCACAGATGCTAAACTTATGCCTGAGCTCTCCTAGCAGGCACTGGGATTTGTTTGGGATTCGGGGTATCAACTGAGATGCTCTCTAGTTCCAGTTCCTTGCCAATTGTGCCAGGAAAACAAAACAATTTTTATTATATAATTTAGACATATCCAAATGATATGTCTAAATCCACTCTAGACAATCAAGCTTAGATTCAGGCATGAAAGGACTAATAATCATTTCACACGGGTGTAAATCTAGTCTTGCAACTTGCCCCAAGCCAATGAGTGACAGCACTGGGAAACCAACGTGAGATCAGATTCAGGTCCCACCTCCTAGAATTCACTCTTTTAAATGGGAACGTTTCCCTCTAGGATGACATTCCTCTCAAAAGATTAAATTAGCAGCCATTGCATTCCCTGATTTCAACCTGATTTGTTACAGACTTGAGCCAAAGACTAGAAAGTTTGACTTACAGCTTAAGCAGTGCTGAGAGGTTTAAGTGTCCCTCTTCACATTGTGCACATTAAAACTGTCCATTCAAAGACCTCGCTTTATAAATAAAACTGCAGACATGAGTTATGATTTTAGACTCTTGAAAATATACACATACGCAAAGAATAAGGTACAGAAATACAGCACTTAATACACAGATTACTGACTGCTGCAGAATGGAAAAAGGTGCTTCTTCAGTGTGGGCTTGAGCACAGCGAGTCTTACATTCATAGCTGTGGTTCCTGTGTCAAACACAGTGTGCATTTCATGTCATGTGTGATTTTTAACTTGTGTAACACACCACATGCACTATGCTACTTAGTTTCTATTAATTTAACCGCATATTACGAGCCTCACCTTTTACATGAAGGCAGTACGCGCTTTACATTGCAGGGAGCAGGGGGAGTTAACAGCACACTCCCTGCCAGGCAGTGGCTGATCTTGAAAACAGGAAAGGACAAAGAAGCAGAGAGGAACCTACTAATGCAAAAAGTCTTTGCTCTTTGTAAATTTTTAAGTGCTGGTAAACAGCAGGAACAGCACTTTAGAAGTATCCACAGAAGTTTGGGAATTATGAAATATCAAAATAAAATCTACTCAGTTGAAGCCATTTACATCTGTAGAACTTTCTCCTGTAAATAAGGTCCTTCCGTTTCAATTTTCTCTGATCCTTTTTGTCTTTTTTTTGGACATTGGAATACATAAAGCAAAGACTCAAGCCTGGCTTACTTTGGAAGCAGCACAGACAACTAGCTGTTTGAGAAAACTAAACTTAATTGAACATGGATATGTATTTCAAAGGAATGGAAACAAAACTGACATTAGGGAAGCAGTAAACACTGCATTCCAGCGAATTCTCCTCTCTTTAGCTAAAAGAAGTTGTCAGGTTTTTTTATTTGGCAATTTCTCTTAAATGAATAATCAGATAAAACAAATAAAAACAGAAGTAACACCTACTTAGTCTGACATGAGCACAGAGGTGAATCAGATCCAGCCTTTAACAGCTGCCCTCAGGTGCCTAAGGAATCATAGCAAGGTAATTCACACACCGTTAGGCCAATTTTCAATGGACTTCTGTCAGTTGAACAGTTGATAAAAGCCATCTGGACGATCAAATACTGCATAGTGCAAGATACAGAAAGTGGTGGATGTATGTAAGCCCAATCAGTCTGAATGACAGATCTGCCTCCTCACTGCCTAGTTTTTCGTTACTGTTTTTGACAGCTATATATATTCCATTTTCAACAGAGTTCAGAAGTCCAGGCTCTATCTATATGGCATTTTTAATTCACATCTACACAAATGTCATGGTATTTCTCTAAGGCAAAAAAGTGTAGAAGTTGATTTTTGTGTCAGCTAATAAAATAGTTGTATAATTCATTCAATTATATTTCCTTAGCCATGTATTTATATGGATACCTAACAGTTAGAAGGCAAATAATAGACATAGACAAGATGATGCAGTCTACACAGACTGTCACTACTACCCAACAAGATATGAATGAAGAAGTGGTATGGAAGAGGCTCAGTCTTTCACAAGGACCTAACAGGTTACCTCTCCTATACAAAATGAGACAGCTATGAATCACTAACACTTTAGCCTCACAAATCCAATGCACAACTGCCATGTGATGGAACAAGCATTGCCCTTTTCTATCAGATGTTTAATAATGGAGAGAGACACCAGCATTCATCTTCCGCCCTTAAGAGGCTTTCTCACCTATAAGAAACTTAGAAATACAGACCAAAGGTATCCTGGATGCTAAAAACTTAATGGGTGAAAATGCTGGCTATTTGCATGACAAGCTTTTTCCGTGGCACAGATTTGCTCTTTAAAAATGTGCCTTGAAATGCAGGTCTGCATTTTCAACTGCACCTAACCTCACACTGGCTTGTCACATGCATTTATCTCCTCTGTGTGCCTATGACAATCCTCCCCTCAACCATGCAAGTAACTTTCACTGACTTTGTGGAAAATTAGGTGTTTTGGAATTTTGAAAATGAGGGCATTTTTTTAAGGCCTTAAATACATATTCTAGAACATATTCTAGCACCCTGTTGTTGAAACCTGTTGTCCATGTTCATCATTCTCACAGTCTAACACTAAAGCACTGCCTCGGTAATAAGGAATGCAGATACAAGAAACGGAAGAAATGTAAGTAGGACTGGTGTTGCAAGTAAAGACAAATACTTTATTGCAAACATGATGACCAAAATTCACACCATCTAATTCAATCTAAGATGTGGATGGACTTCCATTTGCGAGAGGGTCAACTAGAAAGCCTTTACAGTTGATTTGTGCAGAAGATAACTCTCTGATGAGCCTGGAAGCTCGCCAATACCTGTGCACGTGGAAAGGCAGTTTGAGCTGTTGGATACCCATCTCCCATGTGTGGCAGTGTTCAGGATAGGCAATCAAAGAAGGCATCTGAACTTGTCCAACAGAACAAATCTTACCTGAATTAACTGTCACAATCTGGGTAGACAAGATTTTGATCCTTTGCTAGATGCATCCCTTAGACCCTCTCCACTTGTTGAGGTGTAACTTCAGTCACAAATCATAGCAGAAGGCAGCAGCTTTATTTAGCACATACAATACGTCGTTTGCACAGTATTATCTACAGTAGCTTTTGGTTATGAATTAAGGAAGAAAAATCTCACTAAAAAAGTATGTAAAAGCACAAATTCTCAAAACAGCTACTGGACAGGAATCCCTGGGTACAGAATTTTTCACCTCCCGGATGGTAAAAGTGGCTGAGACAAAATACATGAGAGCATGGTAATTTTCCTCATAAAAACAAGAGGTTATATGATAAAAAGCTGAAAAAGACTGTGTGCTGAAATGGAAACTGTCTTTTCTCCATTGATAATGTGATGCAGTCAGACACAGCGTAGAAGATGAGAAGTAACATGCAAGGTTTTATTACCTTTGAGTTTTAGCTCTGCATTACATAAAATTAATTTATATTTTGCTGTAGAAAATGCAGGATTAATGATGCCAATGTGGAAGAGAGATTTCTTCCTGTGCAAGTTCTGTGAATTCTTCTCAGACCTCAAGCAACACTTACAGCAAAAGAAAAGTATCTGCTTTGTGGTTTATGGTGATATACAACGCACAAAAAGTCCAGTTTAGATCATGCAGGCTTTCAAACTTTTGGTTACATAGCTAGACCTCATTGACTCTGATCTTAAAATCAGATTGGATCTCTTAGAATGATAAGTAACTTAGCACGGTATTTGGCAATTTTCCGGATCCTGAGAAAACAGCGGTTCCAATGCTATTTCAGTGCCTTCTTTCCAAAATGAGACAAAATGTGGCAAAGGTGGCAATAGCAGTAAGTGAAATAAATAATAGTAAAAGAAGAGGTTAACTACAGAAATAATTTTCTAACTAGGCAGCATCTTGTCCAAAGCTTTAGGAAGGGTGGTCTAAAGAAAAAATCTGATTCTGTAGTGAAGTTCAGGAATTATAACTCAGAGGATTTGTGTTTTCTTCCTAGCATCTATATATAACTAGAGCAAGACAATTAATCTTGGACTCATTATTTGCAGAGTTTTTAGAATACTACTTATTCAGCTCACTGTATTGCCTTTCACAAGAGATAAGACCTAAGAACATTCAAAAATTATATTAAGAAAAAAATCCATCTTGATGTTTACTTAAAAAAAACCCCACAACAGTCTGGGGAGGATCACTGTGTTTTTCAGGTGCTAGGTTTCCCTGCATGTCTACTATAAGCCAAATAACAAGCCTCAAGTACATCTTAGAAATGAACACACAAAAACAAATATTTGGGATCTGTTCTCTTCCTACGTCCTTCTCCAGTGTTTACCCCACTGGCAGACATTACAAACTCTTACAATCCTTCATTCTCCCCCGTACCAAGTGCCCCTCAGGGTCTCAGGACCCATTTCCCTGGCCAGCCACAGCAGTGACCCTCTATCTCCAGCTAGAAGAAGAGTTTGCTCCTGTGGTAGGGCCCCCGCTGACTCTTTTCATGCACTGGAGAGGAGGGGATGAAGTGGCAGGTAATAGGGAGCTTGGAGGAGCTCAGATGTCCAAATACTGCAGAAACGAGAATAGGAAAACTGTTCCCAACTGTGTCAAATTTGTAGACCATGACACTTTCTGAGATTCTAATGTTTGGCATCCTTCGGATTCCAAAAGACACTTTTCTGCCTACAGAGACATAGCACTGATGAATGCCTGTGTCCCACTAAACTTAAAAGAAATAGCACAGTCTGACCAAGCTTCAAACAAAAGGCAGGTGGTCTTCACTAGAATTCTGCATAGCAATGCATTGTTATTTGAACAGGGAAGGAAGGTCCAGACTGAATCCTGTAGGAGATTTCTTACTTCGACCGAACTCAGAAAAAACATTCCAAACGCAGACAAATCCAGATACCTTCTAACAGATAGCTCAGTTGGGTGAGAAGAATCAGTGAAGTGGTATTTCCAAAGCATTTCAGTGACCCTTGGAACTATAAGCACAAAAGTGCGTGGTGAGGGGAAGGCAGGTTCAATGCATGCCTAACAGGAGAAACGGCTGGTTCTTCCTACCAAGAGGCAGGAAGCAGTTGCTAGAGCCAATTCAGCTTCCATCCACATGGGAATTACAGTTGTCCCAGAGGCTGCAGAGAGGCACTTCTGGATGTCACGTAGCATGGTACTATGCACTGACAGCTTAGGAGCTGGTAAGGGTAATGAGTCCTTCGCAGGGGGGATCCAACAGGCCAGAGCCCGTTCCTGCCCTCTCACACTTTCATGTTCTCAGATTATGCAAAAGGTCAGGATGTGAAAGCGTATGAGGGAACTGGGCACAACTGCCACACAAAGTCAAAAAAGAACTGACTACTTAAGATGTCATGTTAAGTAAAAGCAAAGGAGGACTTTGAAACACCACTACCCACGCCCCATGCCTTTTTTTTTTTATTTCCCCTTTAAGTAGAAAATTGGACTTTCCTACTCTGCAGCATGTCTAGAGCACTGGGTGGAAGACTCTGATGAGATATACCTTTAGCAAAGCATCTTATGACCTTTCAGTCATCCTGAACTAATTTTCATTGCACTTTTGGCAATGGATAAAATTGGGTTGATTTCAAATAAAAGGATGCTCTCATGTGGTCCGTGGGAAAACAAATAAGAGCTTGAGTCACTCCTGACATGTCTTGAAGAATTCAAGGCATCAGATTTAATAGTCTATATTAAATGTATTATCCCTGAAATAACTTCTGGCAGTTTTGAAGCGCCTGAGAAAATACTGTGGATTGGAAACTTGAGGAAGATCATCTTTAGTGCCACTGCAATTGTAAATAGTAATGATGGCAGACAGATGAAAGCTTCTCTGCTGTTTTGAAAGAGAAATACATTACAGAAATCATAAAAGCATCTTCAGTGACAGCAAAGGAATCTATACAAAAGCTCTGTAAGAATAAAAAGGATATTAGCTGAGATTCATTATTGCTTCTTTAGAGATGTCTATATTTAAGCTAGTTCAGCAACAGGATAAACCTGATTGTTGCTATTCTCAGTGAGCACGAGGCATCTAAGATGAGAAACAGGAAGTTAGATTTCTTCTGGAGGAAGAAAAAGAAGAAAATGTAACTTTTAAGAAAGATTTTCACTGATCTAAGTCTGTCAACAGCTCTCAGCAATCCCACCAAACAAGTCTGAGCTACATTTGAAATATCAAAGAAAGGAAGAAACTTCCCTTTGAGGATTTGTAGCCATTTTCACATCATCCAAGGAAACTTTTACATATTTTGTTAAAGGATTCTTGTGTTATTTGCCACCCCTGCAACATGAACCACGTCTCTCTCTAGTCTGAAAAATACGTGAGGAGCTAAAAATATGGTATAAATTGTTCTTTTTTTAATTTTAACAAGCAAAGATAGAGGGGAGATGGACAGGCAAAAAAAAAAAATCACATACTCTTTGGTTCGTACTGAGACAGGGAGTTCTTGCCATTTATGTAGCACTGGGCAGAACTCATCCAAACACAGGCAATTAAGTATGGCACAATTTGAAGTATAATATTAGAGATAAGAAATGGAAAAAGAGAGTGGCAAATGATCCAGAGGGAATCTGAGAAGGAGCTGCTTACTTCAGTCCAGAAAATCTAAAACTCAGTTAAATTTCCAGACCAATATTTTGATGAAGAGTGCTGGAGCTCTGCCATGAATTAATGAGCAGATTATTTTTCTTTAAAAGATACAGAGCTAGCTGGACACTAGCTTAACAAGGTAATTATCAAATGAAAGAGAACTGCTGTACTGCTGTGAACCTGCATAAAGACTCTTATAATTACTGATGTTTTGGCCTATCTTTGTTTTAGAAGAACCATGCATTTTAATATTTTTGCATAAAAGACATTCAGCTACATTGTCTGAAATAGTAGGTTTACTCATATGAAATCAGTCAAATATTATCTTTCCTAGACTGTTTTTCAAATAGGAAAGCTATATATGCATGACATTTTACCAGGTCGGTTGTGCCAGAAACCTGGGAACACTAATAATTATTTTATGAAAAAGCAAAAGTTTAAGTTTAATGAAAAAGTTTCATAAATGATGGTGGGACTCTAAATACATAACACGATGTTCTTAATAGTGATTTTTCTTTTCCACAAATGGCTGTATATAGTGGCAGTCATGGATATATTAATGAGAAGTTTACATGAACACTTATAAAAATTACTCTAAGCATTCTCTGCCTCTGAAAATTTTGGTCTTTGACCCTTTGCTTTATCATTGTATAGGTAAGGCATATGAGTGTAAACCAAAAGCACTGTTTTGCCCAAGCACTGTTGACTTGAATATAATGAGTATATTAGGATGTTATTTTGTTGCTTCCTTCCTTTATAACTAAACTAGCTAGACATGTCAAATAGCATCTTTCATAAAGTAAAACAGTGACAAAAATCAGAGTATAACTATGACTGTATAAAGAAGGAAAAGAGAAAGACATAAGCACTTGAAAAGCTTGCAAAAAAAAATCTATAATGTTCTTCAGTGAGAATGAAAATCGGATGGTAATGTGTACATGAAAAGCTGTACATGCTATCGTAACACAGCTGTCTGATCCAGGCTCCCAGTTCTTTTTCTCTAATATTAGAACTGCTTCAAAATTTCATGGTAAAGGACTCACGGTTGTCCCTTTCAATCCTGCTGACTTTTGCTTGCAAATTCAAAGCACACAGAAGAAGTATAGTTTAGATCCTATCAACAGGTCTAGAGAAATGTGTCACGGTCTGGTGAGTAGATGTATCAGTTTCATAAGGACAAATTATAAATGCTGTGCAATTGCAATAACCCTTACTTTAGAAAAGAAGTGGCAGAAGTGGAATACTCAATTAGAAAGATGTGCGAGCCAGAAAATTCTCACATGCCAATATTATCTCATTAAAGCCTTGCTTAAAAATGGCTTTAACATGCTCTCTGTAAATAATATTTTTTGTTTATTGTCTCTGCATATTAACTAGCACTTTCAATAGATACTAAAACGTCTTTAAACAATCATTCAACTTAAACAGAATTGAATGACTACCTCATGATACATTGTACAAACAAGCAAAAATCAAATACTGACATTCTCCTCCTTTCTAGAAGGAGGTCTAAATGCTGGATCAGTCCTTTTTCTCCAGAAGCAGCAGTTCTGTAATGATGAAGGCAAGGAGAGAGCTGGTCCTTGCTAACTGTCTCGCGGGACACTTCATTTTTTCTTGTAGCAAGATGCACTAGTGGTGGCCAGGTCCAGAGGACGCTCTGCTCTGTGTACTTGTGCCATTGCTCTCACTGACCACTTCTGTTGAGAAGCTACACTGCCATTTTCTGTACTAGCTAACAGTCCCCACGGACATTACTTCCATTCCTAATACTTTTATTGTGTGCTGCGGGTGACCAATGCACTGATCAGAATGACCAAGTCCACATACCTGGGTTTAGCATAGCAGTGACTTGCCAAAAAGAAGCACGCATTGATCCTAATTCTAGCAGTTGCAGCAAAAGCTTCACCAAAAGCTAATGTTGCATTGCAGTGTGCCCAGATGCCAGGGGATGTTCAAATTGAAGCTAACAGCACAATCTTAATCCTGCTTCCCTGCACATCTGTATTGCAATAATGCAGACTGTAATTACATGATCATATATATTTGCACAAATGAACTTGATAGTATACAAATTTACTATAATCTAGATATGTGTGTGCACCTTCCTACAACCAAAAGACATATCGAGGTACATTAATGCTAATTTGAAGTCATGGCAGTCCACAATATTTCTACTGACATATTGGTTACATTCTTTTGAAAAAGTTATTGCTAGGAACAGCTAAAGTTATATTTATTATATCTGAGCTCTACACTGTAGAATCACACCATCAGATTCTAAATAGGTCTTTTATCTTTCTTATTATTAAAGAGAATTGATGGGGGAAAAGAAGTTTCAGAAGAAGGCATTTTGGGATGTAAGACTGGCTTTCAAAGTATGCCAAGAACACACATGACCCCATTTTCTGAGCGATGGGGTTTCCATACAGCACTCTAGGAATGTCAGCTGGGGCTAGCTGCTTGACCTAACATGGGGGAAGTGAGTCCGGAGCAGAAAAACCGAGCTACTGCTGAGCCTGGCTACCGGCTTACCCCAGGGGAGGTCAGCAGCACCAGAGGGGCAAAGACATAGCTGAAGAGCAAGGCTGCAGACCTCACAAAGACTAAAACAAGTGAAAAGCGTGGGAGGCAGCATGCTGAATAGTCTACCTTGTCCACATCTCTAGAAGAAAAAAATCAAGCAGGTATTTGGAGAAGCAGAATTGCCATCAGACCAGAGAAGAGTGTTATCATAGGAACATGATCAGTGCTGGAGATGTAGAATAGACTCCTCCAGGACTAACATGCTTTTTTTGGAAGCAAGGGAGAAGAGCAGAGGATTCCCTCTATGCTATAAATGATATCAAAAGTAAAATTAAAACAACTTTTTTACCCAGGATGCCAGACATGGCACCTGGCAGGATGCCTAATGAAGGCATTATCACAAAGGGGTTCCTTCTCCAGAGTTAAATTCACACTCACTTTTTAGCTCAGTTAAGGACCGCTTTTCTGAAGTCAGTGGCCGAATCACCCCACTTTGGTCTGCGCTGTGGAGAGGTCTCCAAGCTCACAAAGTGGATTCCCTTCACAAGAGAGGAATCAGATGGACTCCAGGAATGCACCTAATGCACTCCAGCCATTAACAGGCATTTAGTTTGCTAGACTGGACTGGACCTAGTCCAAAGTAAACCTCTGCAAAACATGTTCAGTGTGGATGTCGTGTCCTCAACACCAGCTGTTTTGCTCTTCAGATCCTCTCCTACTGCATTGCACTGCTTACTAATGTCAATGTAGCCTCCAGCTACTAGCACAACAGCTTATAACCTTAAATCAACAAGCTGCCCCTGAGAATGCTAACAGTACAAACTCTACCATTCTGAAGGTGGTTGGAGATGCTGGATCACCAAGCTAGAATGTATTGTCCAGACTTTTCCTTTCTGTTTACTCGAGCATCTTCTCCCTACCATAATACAGTTCTCAAGTTGTACACAAATTCACATTACAGGTCATGCACATTTTATGAAGCTAAGTTACACCCTTGTCTCAGTATAAGATACCCTCTATTTCATTTTCATTCTAAAACAACTAACCAGTTCAATCAATTTAGTTGTGCATGCATGATGAAAAAAAGCAGAATATTGAATAAAAACAGTCTTGAAAGGGCAGATACTCCTTTTTTTTCCAACTTGATAAACATTTTCTTGGTGCAAGGCCACGTTCTGGTTCAACCTCTCTTTGCCTGGACTTTTTTCTTTCTTTTTTTTTTTTTTTTTTTTAAGTAACCATGACTTGGAGTATCCCTTTGGATTACAGAATTTGATGCATAGCCAGCCATGCATGTGCAACTGTCCCTAAGAGCCAAGCCTCAGCAGAAAAGTTGGTGGGCACACAATCTTGAAAAAAAATAGCTGTCAAATCAAAGCTAATTTGCCACAAAAGAAAGCACTGATCATCAGTTAGGGAATACCAAGCTGGTTTGACTTCAGGATTGCTTAAAAAAAAAAACATAGGGACTTGATTTTGTAAAAGTAAAGTGTATTTTTAATCTCTCTAATCTCATTTAATAATGGATGAACTGATTTTCCTTAAGGCTGAAAGGCGAGGGGGGCGGGGCGTAGGGGGAGGAAACAAATATAGATAATATCAGTTCTTGAGAGTGAAAAAAGTTTTAAAGTCTCTGAGCAACTAGAAAAGGGGAGGGAAACACAAACAGTTATACAGCAGGCTGCTGCTATCACATGTGCCACCAAAAATATGTTTAATGCTCCCTGGACCAGGCTTTCATTTTACCGCATTTTAGTGAATTAAATCATGTACTACAAAGGAATTTGGATCTGAATGAAAGGAACAAGATTGATATCAGGATGAAAAGTAATGCCCTATTAATTCAGGTCCAGACATTAAAGACAAAAATAAAATTGAATTACACAGTATTCTAATATTTCTGGACTAGATAAAACTGTATATAAAAGCCTTTTTCATAGCCAAATGGAGATGGGAGCAGTAATGGATTTTTAAAAGATACAACAAAATGGTCAACATCTACTTTCAGGCACCCAGTGAACTGCACAGATTATGTTGGCTCAAAAGCTGCTGCTGAACAGATAGCTGTCCACTGGTGCTTCTCTGCACACATTCCTCCACTATGTCCAAAATGGTAAACTTCTAAGATTAGCCCGGATCGCAGATGAAAAGCAGCTGTTTCAAGCTGAGTGGTATGAAAAAGGCAACACTGATAATGAAGGAATAGCACTTTCAAGACACTGTAGTCAAGGCGCAAGCCCCTTTGGCTGAAGGAACACTCTTACAAGCAGGCAGTTTATACTGGAGTAGAGGTGTGGAAGAGACATCACCTAGACTCTTGTCCAGTGCTAAGCTGCATATGATAGCGCCCTTGAGCAATAAACTTTTCTCAACCAGTGAATGATGATCCACATATCTTGGCTGGGTAACAGCAATGAAACAGGCCTACACAGTGAAACCACAAGGTTGCAGGTAACTCCATGTGCTGCAGTGTTATCTCCTCAGCAGCCCAGGTCATCTCTAATGCATCAGAGCTAGCCTGTACTCCTTCTCTTGGATTTCCCACACAATATAAAATCAAGGTACCAACACTCACTTTCAATGACTTGGAGCCAAGATCCTTCAAAAAAGAGCAGCTCTGAAATACTGGACCTGGATTAACTGTTCTTCCTGTGCAGGCAGAGCTGGGCACTGAACAATGTCCTCAGGAGACAGGACATTCCCAGTAGTTCAGTAGAAGAGTGGTTTGAACTCCACAAAACGAAAGGAATATCACAAATCTCCATCATTCTGTTCCAGATCCTATAAACCGTCCTCTCTGATGTAAACTTTTAATAGTATCTATATATTGGCTGCATTTGTCTTGAAAAATCCTAAACAAATACTCCGCAGAACCCACTTCTCTGAGAAAACAAGGAGAGAAGAAACAAGAAATGCAAGGTACTGCTTACACTGCTATATGCACCAGAATGAACTTAAAAATACTATGGTATAAAACCTGTATGGATCAGAATAGTGGAACAGCAAAATGTCAGCAACATTTTAAAGGTAATATAATTTGGAGTGCAGAATTCAATATGATAAAGAACGATAGCCACTGTATAATATCTCAGCCTTCTCATACACAACAGATTAAAAAAAAATTCATGACTACATTAATTCAAGGAAATTTCCAATATAGAATTGGGAACAGTATCTCAGTGTCCAGAGTCAGCTTTTGGCTCTATTTCTACTAATCATGGTGCTGCAGCTGACCCAGTTTAAATGTATTTCTATAAAGATTCCATAATTTTTGGTGATGTTGCATATTGTATTCTCCTAAGCCATTTAATAATATTGCACTACAGTAAATACCTAGTGCCTAAAAATAAGGCACATCATGTGGAACAGCACTACTGCATCATTGAAATACAATGTAAAAGTTTTATTAAAGTTTTATTTGTATGGTAAACACAAAGATGCACATTTGTATAATAAACCCAACACTATACTAGGATGCATGTTTGCATATTTGCCTGTGTTCTATTTGTGTGTGCATACATGTCTGCGAGATTAAATTTGTGGGTATAGGTCATATTTTGCAGTGAATTTTTTATTATCTGAACTTTAAAAAGATCATCTGCACCTACAAGCCTTGTCCTGCTAGTGTCCTAGAGCCGTGAGGTCTGCAACACCACTACCTCCAGGGTTAAGTGTATATGTACAATATAGAATTTTCAATTTATTATAAAGTTATCATAATATACATAAAGCTCCCAGACTCGTTAGGACTGATATTCCGATTCACCTGCACCCAAGGATTCAAAAGGGGAAGAAAAAAGTCTGACGGTCCACTGTTTAGTTATTCAGTGCTCTATAAAAGGAAATTTGTTTCTAATACCTTCAGGCAAGCCGTATGCTCCAAAGTATTATCGTTTTTACTGGTTGTGGGTTAAACTGCTTAGTTAAATGCCTCCCTTTGGTCTAGAAACAAGATGACGATATGAAAATATGCTCTGCCACAAAGTTTCCAGTTTTTTATGGTATTGCTTGGGTCATTCATAGAGTGGGGTGTTTCACTTCTGAAAAAGAAACAACATAAATGTAATAAAACAAAAAGAATAAAATGAAAAATGCAGAAGAAAAATATTTCCTGACTACTAAGGGAAAGATACATATAATTCTAGATTTGGATGAATATTCAGAATGAGTCTTGTTTCTTACAGGAACTCTGTATGTTAGAACATTTTTCTGCAATAACAAAATATATATTAACTGACCATCTTAAAAATCACCTGATAATTTTAAAAGCTGAAGTGATAACAACCGAGTATTTTCAATTTCATATCAAAAATATTTAAAAATACCTTAGTATAGCAACATTTTTATTTCACAATTTTTAAAAAAACGTAACAATCTATGTTTAATGTACTGATGCCATTTGAAGCCAAGCACTGATCTGCCTGCCAGTTATTCAGCAAAACAGAAAAAGTACTGACCAATTCTTCACAACTGCCATCACACTATGCAAAGAAAGAAATCATTTACCCTGAGTTTGTAATAGTGAAAAGTTGTTTAATATTTTCGTGTAAAAAGCTATTGATTTCCATTATTTTGCATGGATTTCCAGCATTTTATTAACCTTGTCTCCAGCAGAGAGAAAGAACTGAACGCTACATAATTTGGACCAAATGGGTGAACAAAAGCCAACCACAACAAAGGGATTATTTGTATTGGGCAGGGAAAAAGCCCATAAATCACTGATTCTCTCATGTTAATTTTGCCTTTATTCTTCCTGCTCTCTGAATGGACTCTAGACTCCTATAATGTATCATGTCCTATTATATTATGATTTCTCCCAAAGAGGGCTTATCGCTTAATCTGTTTATACAGAGGCAGAATCAATCTGATTGACTGGGATTTCAGTGTGCCATTGCAATTAGAGGCTATATATAATTGTGCAATATTCACATTAGGAGTTTAGTAGCCCTTTTCCAGGTGCCACTTTACAGACATGGGGTCTCCGACATTGATTTGTATAACATGCTTAGTAACAAGCAGAAGAGATTTGAGATACCCATTTGTAAGATATCTGATATCTTGTGTTTATTTGTAAGATACTTGAAAAAGAGATCGATAGGACGGTTTTCATGATAAACCTTTCCATGGAGTACCTAACCGAGGTTGTGTGTGAACATACGTGCATGCACGCACATGTTGCACATGGCTGGCACTTTACAGTAAAGAAGTCCTTTTGTATCTTAAAGGTATCGATAACTCTGAGGTGCAGGAACATTATGCTAAGTAATAAGCCTGCAGCGGACAGAGGTGAAGGTCTAATTCAGATCTGCTAATCACAAATCAGGAACCAGAAGGAATTATTCCTTCAGCACCTGTCAGGAATATGGAGAAAAAGAAAAATGCATGTTCTGAAGGAAATCAGTGGAAGATTCGTGTGGGAAGTCTTGCATGGCCAGCGGTATTAGAAAAACATTATTCATATTGCTAAAAATGAGAAATAGTAGGGTGTTTTTAATCACAAAAAGTTTAGCATCCAAGATGCGAAAATCATTCTGGAACTTGTTATGATGGCTGAGACTGAACTGAACAGGGGGCTGAAAGCTGGCGCTTGCTTTGGCACCAGTGACTCCAGGGAATCAGAGATGCAGGTCAGACACAGCCCCTTGGCTGATAGGGACTCCACAGCCTCCCCAGGGAATCTGTTCCAGCACCTCATTTTTCTTATCGGTAGGAACTAACCCCTCAATGTACTTTTTCTATGCAATTTAAGGCCAGCATCTCTTCTCCTGCTCATCATGGATATGGAAACAGACCACATGCCTTTCCTTGATAGGTCTTGTTATTATGTCCCATTTTCCCCTCTCCTTTTTTCCATGTCTTCTCTTCTGTACATTGACCAACTCAAATTCTTTCATTTTCCTTAGTAAGTCTTATTTTCAAGACTTTTGCTTTTTCCTCTGGACACTCTCCAATCAGACCACATGTTTCTGTACAAATGCCATCCAAAACATGCATTCAGTACAGACAAAAGAAAGGCAATCCCAATCAATAGGAAAGATACAGCTGGTGCATTCAAATACTGGATTCACCAAAGCTCAACTAACTGGGACAAAATACGGACAAAAACTATGCATGAAAATTAAGAATCTGTTAAACAGACTTGATAAGATATCCAAAAGCCACAACTATACTGTGAGAAAAATACAACTTTGGCAAAAAAGTTAGTAGAAAAATGAAGGCAATAATTAGAAGGAAAAACCCCTGATAATTACAATGAATGTAGAATGTAAAAGCAAAGAGAAAAAAGGGGAAAACATTCTGTAAAAACACAGTATGAAATGTAAGATATTAGAACGAGATGCTGAAGGCGGCAGTGAAAAATCCATGACTGTATGGGCTAGAGAAAATAAGAAAGACCTTGAATTTTATTAAAAACTTAATTTAATTTGGAAACAGAAAATTTGTTAACATCAATATATAAAAAGCTTTTTTATTCTACTTTTGGAAAGAATGTTGAACTTGAGATTAAAAGTGCTTCCTAGTCCATCAGCAGCTAAGAAGGATCTTAAATAGTATCTATTAGGAGTAAATGTTTTAAAATTAGCAGTTCTAAGATTTTCTTTTGCACGTTTCTATCTGGTGTTATAAAATAATAATTAAAAAAAAAAAGAACTACTGAAGGAATTAAAAAAACCCACTACTGTTGTGCTGATATTTAAGAAGGGACACTATACAGTCAGGTACCTGTATAACTTAAAACAGTTGCTTGATATCAATCCAGACAAAATAGTGAAAAAAATTATACAGGATTTAGGTGATGAAGATTGAAGTGAAAGGGATGTAATTAATGCCAGTCAACATGGGTTTATGTAAAATAGGTCTTGTCAAACAAATCTCATTTTATTCTTTGATGAGCTTACAGAATTTTGGGTGATAAAGATAAGTGCATAGGTGTAATACACTTAGACACCTGTAATGCATTTGACTTACTAGTGCATTGCTTATATTCTTACTAAAAATTATTAATATACAATTTTAATAGAGCATATGTAAAATGGATTGAGAACTCCTTAAAATGCCAATTTTAAGAAGTAATTATCAATTAGAAATCATTAACTGGGGGGTGGAGGTGCTAGTGGTGATCCACAGGCACTTGACCTGTTAGACCCAATTTTAACGGAATTTTCATCTATGTTCTGAAATTAAACTCGAAAGTATTGCCAAGAAACTTTGAAAAAAACAAAACTAGAAGAGTAGTGTATAAAGATGAAGACCAGGCAGTTGTACAGAATAATCTGTCTCACTTACTAAGCTAGGCCAATTTACTGTGTTGTACCTGAATGCTCAAATCGTGTTTAATGACTGGGATTTCTCTGGGAAAAAAATAAAAGGAAAAAGAAAGAGCATGTTCCTGGAAATATTACAATCTGTTTCTCTTGGCAAATTTAATTTTCTCTGTAAGAGTTATATGAGAGAAGCCAGACGACAGTTTTATAGAAACCTGGGGTGATAACGTAGCGTGCTGGCCTCTCGAAACCATCTTTTTGACAATAGTTAAGCAAGTGGGCAATGTGTGGTGAACTTTCCCTGTTTATTCCCAAACTATGTTCCCCACTTGTAAGAAATGCCCACTAGATGTAGCTTTTCACCAGTAACCCCCACAGAAGTTATCCAACAAAGGGCTATAAAGTTACCTGTATTGCGCAGGTTATAAACAGGGACAAAGGTAGAATGAATCTGTTGCAGCTCACTCGTTGTGTATTCACTAAATAATTTGTAGTAAAGTCTAAGGTACACCTACATAATATATTCTAAAGGCACACAGAGAAACTTAGATAAGCACTTTAAAGCTGATGATTTTACCATCTGGCCCGAAGTTCACTGTACTCTGAAACTATTGCCCAGAAAACTCTACCTCTAAATTTCCAGTTATCAAAAAATCAAGAAATGAAGAAAAATCAAGCAGGGTTCACGCACCAAACAGAGAAAATGAACAATAAGTGCATAAAATGCAAAGCATGGTATAGTTATATTGTACATTCCAAACACAAACTGCAGTAGCAATTATAACACAAAATGCATATTCAGTTATCAGCTACAGATTCAGAGCAACAATAAAACTGAAATCACTATATTTTTCTAGGGATACACCAGAGCAAAAGAGCTCAACTGGTTCCTTCTGAAATTTCTGTTGTGTAACATTATGCAATGCCATATAAAATTGGGTGATGGAAGCCCATAAAAAGTGCCTGAAATTCTCAATACTTTCTACATCTATAGGCTTAAATAAATCCATTTTGAGGACTCCATCATACCTACCACACATGAATTTTTTTTACAGCTACAAATGTGATAGCTCATGCTTTTGCTTCCTCACAGTATACAGCTCCTCCATGAACAGAAAGCATTTAGTGAACAGAAATGTAGACAAGCTCTAATTTTCTGTACAGTGGCAACGGCACCCAGTATGCGTTAGTGTCACTTTGCTCTGAAAGAGTTAACATTCTAGCTCCTATTCTCTGCAGTGCTGCATAAACACTGCACATTATTCTTACTGAGCATGCTTCATCTTTCCTGTCTCCACAGTCTTGGGCTGTCAATCACCTGTCAGTCCCTACCACATCAGCACAGTGCGCATCACCAGGCTGTCAGCACAGCAGCTGATGAGACTCTGCTAAGAGCTGTCAATCAAACTTGTTTCTCTTATCTGTTCAGGAAATATTTTGTCTCTAAGAAACAAAGAACCTGGGCAACAATGGATCAGAGTCTAGTATTTACTCTTTTACAGGGATAGAAGGCTCTTAACAGGAAACGAATATGTTTTATCCACAACCAGGAAAAAAAAATCTGGTCCTTTAAACATATTTTCCTTTTTGGTTTTATTTACTTCTTGACCCAATAAATCAGGGCATAATAAATTAAACCAAATTTTTTTTTGCTCTCACCGTAAAATGAATTTCATGGGTTTACTTCTTAAGTTTCTATTGAATATAATTCAATGCAGTTTAAAACAGGTAGCATCTCTTTGGTTTTGGGAATCTTTCCCTGTCTTTAGGCATTGGAATGTGTGATCCTTCTCTCTGTCTCACTGTAGCCAAAAAGCTAGACTAGAGAAAACACGCATAATTTACACCTCTGTTACATTAGAATATATCGTTATTTTCTGTAGTGTTTCTCATTAAAACTCAATTTCAACATATAATTTAATAACATGAGTAGGGTTCATAGATAATAGCAGACCGAAAGAACAGCTGAGGGGTATAAGTAAGCAGGACAAAAACATACATTTTCAGTGGACGTTTGAAAGAAGATAGTATCTTCTTTCTGGAATGCTGTACCGGGGAGGAAGAATTGCGCAAGGTAAAGTTCTTGCATTTACAGAAATAAAATACTGAAGAAAGACAAAAAGAGCTGCAAGGATGGGCACAGCAGCGATTTCAGGTCTGACACAGAATCTCTGCATGAAAAGTTGAGCTGGGCTTTCAAGTGCACATCTATCCGAGGCAGAATAATGTTCTGCAAAGATAACTGGTCTAGGTCTAACAAACCTGGCAATCAAATTAATTAGCAGTGGTGGATCACTGAACTAACAGACCTCTACTCTTCCCAGGGCATAAGCATCTTTACATGCTGTGCTATACAGATACACAGGCACGTTTAAAGCTTGCTCGAGTATCAGTACATAGTGCTGTTTCATGCCAAGTAAAGTAAACATAACCCAGTGACTTAAATCACCG
>NW_008824806.1:4599769-4608550 GCF_000699105.1 Pygoscelis adeliae | reverse complement strand
AGAGCTGATAGTCGAGGAGAAACCTTGCAGACCCAACAGTGAGAGTAGCAAAGGGAAGAAAAACACTTCTCTCGGTGTAGAGAGGTGTGCTGTAAAACACGATAATGTGAAAGGCAGGCCTAAAAATATTTGGTGTTTTTCATAAAGCTTCAGTCTGGGGCCATGAAATTAAATGAACAGCTTAGTTTTCTGAGACCAAAAAAAGTGAGTTTACAACCCTTACAGTTTCTTGGACAAAACTGTATATTAAAAGTTAAAAGAAACAGGAGGCAAGTAAAAGTAGTATTTTTTTAAAATCTTGTAACACTTACACAAACAATGATTTACAAGCCTGATTCATGTGCGCTGAACAAGTTGCATTGGCTGTGGGATTGGACTGTCCAGGTAAGAGCAGAGGGCAGAGGGAGCCAGCTGGAAAAAAGGCTGTGGTAGAAAACCCATGGAAAGGAGAAGTTTAAAGCAAGCAGGGAAAAGAAGCCCCTAGAGGGGTTTGGGGACTGCAGTCAAGACTAGAGAAGAGCAGAAGAGAATATGCAAGTTCCCAGCAGCCTCCCAAAACACTCTTGGGGGCTTTGAAGATGGAACCTGGGGCAAAACACCGTGCTCTTCCTCGTCTCCAGCGGTTTAAGGCAAGATCCGGATAGTCCCTGAGAACAAGGGGGGAAAAGGACTGGGGATCGCCATAACGCAGAGAAAAATTGTGGCCACAAAAAACTATTTGTCTGTCCACAACACCACCCCCCCCCAAGATTTTTTCTGGAATTTGTTTGCTCCAGAAGAGAATATTTTATTTCCCAAAAGAGGGAAACCATTGCCTAAAGGAAAGCAAATGAGGTGGCAGCCACAACCAATGTCAGAGATGTAAGCAAATCTCTCACAGGCTGAAGCAAGACAAAGACAGGCAATTTTGAGCTGAATCCTGGAGCAAAGGCAAGAGGTTGGCATCCTTCATCACTTTCAACTCTATAAATGACTTCTCAAAGGATGCCTATTTCTCTTTCCTAGGGCCTAATCTTGGTTCTCTCCATTATTGGTTGTGCCTGCAAAAGCAAGAACAAACAATTTGTCTTTTCTCTTCCCTCGCCAGCTCCGATGTTTTTAATGCCCACTACATACCAAAGAGTGTGGACGCTGGGTGGGGAGGCAGATGTCTCGCTGGGGACAGTGTGGATGGAGACCAGGCACTTTTGTTTCATCTCTTCCAAAACTCCATGCTTGGTGCTGCAGCCACTCAGCATACTCCGGCTTATCTAACAGGAGCCCCCGCCCACTGGCCAGCAATTTCACCAGTTATTCGAAATAAATGTACTGGGTGACGTTATGGTCTTTGGGAGATGCCAAGACCCTCCATAGTCGTAACGGAGCAGGCACACAGCTTGGGTGGGCAAAACGGAGACCTCGATCAGATCTCTGTGCTCAGCGAGGACTGCTACAGGTAGAAGCGATTTTCTGCTAATGTTTGCACCCAAAGGGGAGCAGACTGCTCTGTTCTCAACTCCTGGATATGTTTTTGGACACAAACTTCCCTGGTAGGAAGAGAGGGTTGCTCTTAACACACAACCTCCACTCTACGCCCTTCCCAGGCAATGCTGGATGTGTCCCCGAGCAGGGACTGGGACAACCTGACACCCCCAAGGCTGCTCTCAAAGCCTGCTCAGATGGCAATGGAAGTCCCAGACTGGAACAGCTCAAGCATGCACTTTAGAGTATCACTAAACAAGAATACTGCTCATGTCAGAAAGAATCACTAATACTGTAGTTCAGAATTACGTAAATATTTACTAATGAAGGAAAGGAAGCGTGAATGAACAGAAAAAGCCTTATATGCTGAGCTTTGATTCCAGATGCTGAGAATAATGGCACCAAAAGCAACAACAGTTTGTGCAGAGGTCAGAAATTAAAGCCAGAGGAAAAATCCTGTGTACTAGTGGCTTTTAAAAACATGCCCACAGTAATTTGATTTTTCAATCACACTTATCAGCAACAATGCTAAGAATCACAGTATTGCCCCGTACCAAACTGTCCCAGCTACAGATAGCACAACCATTATCAAGCATTTGTGACAACAGGAATATTTTACTCTTTGACAAATTCTTTCATATGCAGCACTGTTTTCCAGAAACACAACTCCCTCTGATCTAACTGGACATTAATTGCTTTTTTGCTGATGTATCTGTGCCTTCTGGACTGATAACACAACTAGCAAATCTGATATATGACAAGTTGACTCAACCTAATCAGGACAGATCAGCTGTTACCAACGTTGCTATAGGCTGTAATTTGAGGACCTTTACAGAGTTATCACTTGCTTTGAAAGGCAAGAAACTGTAATTCTGTCAACACTAATCCCAGAACGTGCGTTCAAAGTGGCTGTTATTTTTTCTCCAGGAGAAGGTAACACTTGTCAAATAAATACCTGAGATAATTGATAAAAGGAATTAGAAGTATGTGAGTGATATGCTGACAATCAGTCACTCTCACAAAAAAGAACCTCGCAAGATTCAGAACATTAAGCAGAGAGCACAAGCTGCCACCGTGAAGCAGGGGTCACTCTGGATGGAGTGAAACAATTGGCAATGCGGTTTTTCAATGTTTACTTATCTCTCTGTTGCTTAGTGCTAAAGCTGAGTGAATTAATCCCTTCAAACAATTTGTTCGATGAATTTTACCCCTTTTTCTTGCTCAGCGTATGCAGGCAATGGATACCAATGCCATCAGATTTATTCACTGCTTCACTTTTATTCGAGCTTTCATTTAGTGCTTGATTGAGAGTATTCTAGACTTCTACTGCTGTTCAGACAATATCCAGGGCAGGTCCTTAATGTGTGCAAACAGCATAGATCCGCGCAGCTGATGGAATAATGATTATCTACACCAGCAAGGATGTAGCTAGTGTATTTTTTTTCTGATCCCTGTTTAAATCTGGAAGGCCTTCCAGCAACAATACTGAAATCTGCTACAAAGTTCCCTTTCTGTGACCAATTTTGCCCACAAGACTCAACACTCGAATGTTTGCGGAAACCAAATTAACAAAGAGTGCAAGCACAGCCAAAGCAAATTAATTTAAAAAATCCAAAGATTATATTGTATTATTTGCCCTACTTCACTAGGAAATAATTTATTTTCATGTAATAAAATTCAGAGGAATTCCACAAAAAAATGGATTCCCAACCCATGCAATTCTTTAATGGAACTTGATGGTCACTGAATACGAACAAGTGAGTTTGTCATTGCCAGGGTTGCATCTGTCTTTTACAGATAAACTGTGTTTAGAAACTCAGGCTTAAAATTAGGACAAAAAATATATCTCTTACTGTATCGCTTTGGTCCATCTTCCAAACAAAATGAAAGGGTTAAGGTTGCATCATCTTCAAAAAATTCAGTTGCAAAGGCATCCCACCAGAGGTTGTCACTATCCTAGGAAGCAACAGATCATTCACTTAACAGAAGGCAAAATGAAAATATGTTCATCCTTTGTAAAAGAAATTCAACAGGATCACACATAGTTTGCACTTCTTCACCTATGATTTTGGGGTGTAGATGTCTATATGATATTTCAAACTAATTTTCCTAGATAAAGTTCTAGTTTTAACTTAAGAAAAAAGCTAAAATGTTTAGTTTATTATACAATAAACTGTCTTTCATTTTGTCAAGCAGACTAAAGATATAAAAACTTTCATTCTCATAAATAATGTTTTTCTTTATATGTTAAAAGTTGTTTTATAAATCAGTTGCAAATAAAGTGATTATGACTTTTTCCCCCCTTTTCTGGGCTATGTATCTCAAATGCTTGGTCCTAATAATGAAAAAACTTCAGTACTTGATTCCATAATGCTACATAACCTGATTATCAGCATGAGTTGACAAGAAAGTTATTTAGAAACTAAATATAATAGCCATTCCACTCCAATGCATTTTATATAAATACAATGCTACAGCAGGTTAATTAAATACCAGCTAGTTACTTAAATGTAATTGTTGTGAGAAATCTTTACTTTTCTGTGTGATACATGAAGTGAAAACAATATTTTAAGATGACCTGTGTATACTTAGACTTACAGTAATACACATAGCTGGAACATAGCAATTATTAATAGCGTACCATGTAAAGCATATACCAATACACCACTACAGGTGGTCTGTTGGCTTTGATAATTGAACCAGGCATTTTCAGACCTGGGTGATCAACAACAGGCACCCAGACCTCAATGTCTAGCACCTGTGCAAGTGGTCCAGCTTGCAAGGGTTTTCACAGAAGTCAGGCAACAACAGAATCCACCAACTGTTTCATTCAAAAGCTGTGGATATATTTAATGGCTGGATTTGAAATGTTTGGTGCGGTCTCTTCCGCTCTGTTGAGGTCCAGAGATTTAAATCACTTGCAGCACACAGGATCAGCAACAAAGCTGGAAATACACTTCCAAAGATGCCCCAGTAGCACTCCTCAGACCCACTCTATCCCACTCACAGCAGCTGCCTTCCCAGCGTGCAAAGCCAGGTTCATTCAGTGCACTGAGCACTGCGTACCTCTTCATGACTGAGCAATATGTAACTAAGCCAGAAAACATTTGTTACCTTCACAGGAAAAAAAAACCCTGAGATAAAATGCCGATTCAAGACAAAACATGCATCTATCATGCTCATTATGTGTACACATGCAGAGAAATAACTATCTGGGTTTTTTAGTTCTGCTCCTGTTTTTCCTGAAGATGTTACTATTGGATTTCACTCCAAACTGCTGAGCTGGGTAGCTTTCCTGCCTCACAACTTTACTTTGATTTTTGCCAAGCATCCAATGGCGAAATGGTAAGGACAGGTTTTAGCATTCCAGATCCTACCAGAGAACCCCGAGAGACTTCTTGGCTGGGTCAGAGCCTGTAATTCATCTTCGTTACCAAGGCTCATCCCGCCCGGCAGCGGCAGGACAACGAGCGACACGGCCCTGTGGCACTTGCTTAAAATTCAGTCACACAAAGAGGTATCAAAACCATCCCCACATCTTAGAAATCTGTTGTCACAGAGAGCTGCTGCCCTTTCCTCTTTGCTGGTGTAAACCTGATGAGTGTTTCCACATGCAAACATCGCTGCATTGACTAGCCAAGTAGCCACAAGGGTAAGTACAGAATATACGTACAGGGGTTCAACAGAAGCCCAGCAACCAGCTTCGAGCAACACCCCTCTGCGCACCAACCCTTCACTTGGGACAGTCTGGTAGGTGACATTATAAGCCCATACAAGAGTGTATTGTCCAACAAGTAATTACAAGCTATCACTCTGCCATTTGCCAAAAGAGAGACTGCAGTATCGTTTAACTGGGATCTTTCAGACACACTTGTCAGAGAAGGAAGAGGGGAGGGAAGGATTTAAGCAATGTCACATCCCACATTTGCAGCACTTGTTAACTCCGTAGCTGAGTATCGCTGGAGCTACTCATACAGCATCCAACAACACAGGAGGCAAAAGGAGAGCATCACATAGCTGGGATGCAAATGCACACAGGAAGGACAGAGAAGAGCAGGGAAAGTGCAGGGCCTCACCTCAGAACTACACATATTTGCACTCACTCTTGCTTCCAAGAAGTCTGAATGCAAGGAAAACACGGAGACGGAATTACTGTGGATTCCCTCCCTGGGTAGATGAAATATCCAGACTCTGTCACAGTTTGAATACTGTCCAAGGTTTTTATCTTACGCTTTTGCATATTTTATGTCAAGAGGAAGGAAAAACAGAAAATGCAACACCCCACCCCCACCCACAAAAATAACCCCAAACCTTAATAGAATATATAAATCCTCTGTCAAGCTTGGATATGCTCTGCGGATTAATTCTTTGCTCCACCCTTGTCACAGGTGGGCCTAACTACTCTCACAGCCAAATGGTGAATAAAACCAAATGAGGTGTCCCCTAGCCAAGCTGAAAAAGGATCCAGTTATTAAAAAAAAAAAAAAAAAAAAAAGAATAATAAAATCACCCCCTTTTTCTTGCAAAGAGGAGATGGTGAAGGCAAGGCTGCCCCCAGGCATCTTTAACTTATGCTCTGACAGGTTACGGGGGATTTTGCCAGAGTAATTATTTTTCTATTCAACAATAATGAGAAATTACCATGGCAACCTCTCTTTCACATAGTGCACTCACACGCTCAAACATTGAAATAATGGCCTAAACTTGACAAAAAAAATTAATACTTTAAAAATATTTTGTATTAAAATAAACTTAAGGAATGGGTCAAAGGAGAGAGACAGTCAGCGAGTTGGGTCAGAAGTGAAGATGCCATGCTGCTGTAGCCAGCTACCCAAGCAGCAAAACGTCCTCTGCCACAACTGTCATTGTTCCCTCTGATCCCCTCCACCCCTGGTATTATTTGTAATTTGAAGCATGGCTCAACTCTGAATAGGGTCTCCAAGTAAATGGAATCCTAGGGTTTCAATATTTTTTCCTGACTCTGATTTCTTTGGCAAATGTAATCAGATTTTAAGTACAATGATGTTCTTTTTCCCCCTCCATCTAATAGTCCCACATGTTCACTGTGTGATCTGAGAGTCAAGCTGGGTTCTTCTTTACACCTTACACACTTACATGATTAAGAGTCTGCAAGCCAAATGAGGCTTTTCTACTTGCCCGTGATGGTGATTGCTGAACCAAAATAGGTCTTGCAACCGGAATATAAGGCCAATTGAGCCTATGGCATTTTCTCCAAATTCCTTTATTTTTGTTTAATGACTTGGAAGGCAGAATGGAGCTCATGTAAAAAGTCAGTACGTGAAACCACGCCCAAGAGAGGATGCAGATACCTTGCAGGACAGAATTGGAATTCAAAATGATTTTGATAGATTGCAGAAATTATCAGAAATGAAGATGAAATTCAACAAAGTGTCAAAAGCACAAATACAAAATGGGGAATAACTGGCTAAGCAGTACTGTAGAAAATGGTCCAGCTCATGAAGCAAATATGTCAGCAATCTGTTGCTCTTGCAAATAAGGGAAATGTCGTAGATATATTTCCCTTCCACTCCAGCAAACACATCTCTGGAAAGATTTCAACTGGAATAGTCCGTCCACTTCTGGAGTACTGTGGACAGGTCTGGGCCACCCACTTTTAAAGAATTTAGCTGAGAACAATAGGAATCATTGAGTTTAAAGACACAAGCAAACAAACAAACCAACCCCAAAAGACTCATAGGAAGCAAGGCAGAAGGACCTGGTTGTGTTTAGTATAAGACAGAAGAAGCTCACAGGGAATGTGACAACAGCCTTCAACCATATGAAAAGATTGCTCTAAAGAAGAGCGATCACTTGTCCTCGGTGGCTAACAACGATAGAAGAATTAATAATCGACTCAGTTTGCTGCCATCGCAGGTTAAGTGGTTTAATCCCCTGTTACAGATTTCTAGGCTAGTGTTTTGCAGTGAGGAAAGAGCCGCAGAGCACGGCTACCGTGTTCCCAAGAAGAGTGGATGCAGAGGTCCCACTGCCTATGAGCCTTGGGCAGAGCTGCCCCATCACGGCAGCTCCATGGCTTGTACCTGGTGAGAAGCAGATTTTTGTTTTTTCCCCTCAAATCACTTTTTGGCTGCACATGTATAACAGGTGTAAATAGTATATTAAAAAGAGAGTCATGGAAACAAATAAATGCAATTCTGAATACACACAGGAAACACATCAGTTCTGAAATGGGACCTTTTTTTTTTTATACAATCACTTTTCAGGGAAGAACTGAATTTTAAACATCAACCTATGTGGCTTGGCATTGGACAAGGCAAAAATAAAAAGAGATAGTGCCCTTGGGAGCTTACATTTTTCTTCTGGCACCGGCAACCCTTCCCTATTGACACTTACTATTTTCAGAACTCTATACGTCCACACTCCCGTTGGCAACATACACGCTTCTCATATTCTTTCAAGTTAATGCTGCACGAGGAAACGGCTGTCTCCCTAAGGAGAGAATGGTATTCCTCCCCTCCTCCCGCTCCCAGAAAATCAAACTACACTTGAGCTTTTAAAATGCAGTTCAAGATAAGATTTTGCCATTAAATACACCTGTAAAAACTGCACAGCCATTACAAATTATGAAACTCACAAGATAAGTATCATAAAAAAATTCTGACACTAATGTTTATACTCAGAGCACACTGACAGACCATTAAAAATAAAATGCCTGAATGCAAGAAACCAATAACTTTCCCCATTAGCTTTAAATTAGACCTGTCTTGAGTCTACCCAACATATTTAAGGTTCTGATATAAATTTCACAGGAGTAACAAATTAACAGGGATCAATATATCTTAATTTTAGACATTTGGACATTTGAGTACTGATCTATAGGTCTGGGCCTGCAATGCAGAATGGTTTTATGATCAGGCATAGGGGGTTTTTTGCTATTTATATATATTCTATATGGAATACCGATATTCTGAGTCTTAAATTGATTTTCTTGGAAACAGTATGAACAGAGTGAGAGAGTGGAATACTCATATAAAGAAGGTAGGCGAGAAACCCATATAGTCAAATGGCTATCTGTTACCATACAGGTACAAGAAGGTGCACACCTATCCTACATTCAGAGCATCTTTGCTAGCAATATGTGGTACCTTCTACAGTTATTAAAAGCACCTGAAAAAGAGGACCAATCTGGTTGCCCAGGGCTGGTTTGTAAGGACCACTCCCATTGCTTTTGCATTTGTTATTCTCTCTCATTTATTTTATCTTAAACATAAAGCATGTTTTATACAGCATTAAACATGTCTTTAATCTTGCAGCTACTGGTATCTTACAGAATCTCCA
>NW_008824806.1:4554221-4599746 GCF_000699105.1 Pygoscelis adeliae | reverse complement strand
ATGCCCGACTCTATTCCTTCCATTTGTTATTTCACACATATTCACAGTTTTAATGGTGTTGCTTGCTTTTATTTCACTTACTAGTGTGGCTGGATGCCATCTCTCAAACAATGTGTAGTAAAACTGGCAGAAAGATTTTAAGACTTGGCTTTGGTCATAAGTAGTTTTCTGTTCCATTATATACTTGCAATTTCTTGCCAAAACTCTGCTCAGTGCCCAAAACATATCAGTTTCTTCAGCTTACTTAATAATTAATTAAATTATTGTTTACATTCCACTTTGGAACTTATCTTCGTTTGTACAGTAAAGAAACAACACCAAGTTTCTGTTTTATTGAAAAAGCAGAATATAGTCATGTAATAAATCCCCACAGCAATACCACCTCAGAGAGACAGACTCGGGTGCAAAATGGGGGCAACGTCTCTGCTTCTCATGTAAATCTGGAGTAACTTTAAGAATCCAATGGAATTACAGGGAAAAGCTCGTAATGGAAAGCTACTCTTACAGATTCACTGGAAATTCTTAATAAATCAAGGATCTTGTTTTTATTGCCTATATACAACTACACTATAAGGCAACAAAATACAGGGCCGGGGGGAAGCAGTAACAGCTCATTTTCTGAATGGGGAGCTGTGAAAAAATCAAACATTAATTATTTGATTTCAGATAAAAATGGGAGAAACAAATAAAAAAAAGAGAGGGGCTTTGCAAAAATGCAAATTGATTCATACCATTTTCTTGATGTATTCTGAACCGGGGATGTGGGAATCAGCATCACTACAGCAAAACAATTATGCTGTAACGATACTGGCCATACAACTCAGCTTTGCAGATACACTGCTTTGAGATAGCGTCACTTAGATTCTCAAATAGCAAGTCCACACTGGGCAATTATACCAGGGGTTCAGATTAAGTAAAACATGCTGACACTGATATGAGGAAGATAAATATTTTTCTTATATTCAAAAGGATGGTTAACTTCTTCCTTGTTATTTGGCCTCTAATGTATGTCCAAATTAGAGACTTTTTGTTAGAGTATTGCAGCAACTGCTCGCTAGGCTGGCAAATAGCAAGACCAGTCTACACACAGCTATAAAAGTATAGTTATTCCATTACATCTAAGCCACCCGATTTTCCATCTACACAGATGCTACATGTATATGAAGTTGGATATCCTTTTAAAATTGGAGTCCTTAAAATTACAGAGATTTTCTAACTTAAGTTGTCACGAAAGGATAAGGCAGAGAGCTATCTGGTTCAGTCTAATAACAGAATCAAAGAAGAATGCCTGGTCTCAAACCTATTATTTGTCATTGTTTAAATTTTACTGCAGCTTGAGGACAAAAGAGAAATGAATCCTTAAATATTCACTCTGTGCATGTTTCACTATTCACCTACAGCAAACAGACACAGAGTGCAGAGCTTAATACTGCATTGTAAGCAGTACAGAGCAGAAAGGGTTAATTTATGAACCATGTCATTTCACCTGCTTCTTTAATTTGAATTCATTATTTCCACTCCTGGAACTTGTGCACAAGAATGGATAGCAGAAAGAAAGGGGAAAAAAGACCAATGAAGCTGGGCTCAAGACATATTCCACTGCCAATTCCTTATAGCCACCATGGCATCATCCTTGATATTTCACAGCAATATTATCAATAACTAGCAGAAGATGCTCTTTTGTCCTTTTTAAGTATATGGGATAAGATTGCACTTAGTCTCTATGGATAAGACCTATATTCTGGCTGTGTGAGCAAAAAGACTGGGCATTAACAACTAAATCATGCACAGTTGTTAACATAAATATACACTTCCACTCACAGCATAGTATCTGTTTGGACTTGGTATATATACAGTGCATGCTAAATCCATATTCAAAGTTGTTTTAAATTTGAGCTCTCTTTTCAGTAAGCATGAGGATGTCTCTAGCTGGCTGGGAACAGTAATGGATTTCCTTAGTAGTATTCTCCATCCATGATCACTGCAGACAAATCACAGACTTGAGTCTTGCGTATATCAAAAATGAACCACGGTTACACTTCTCTATTCTGCCACAGAATACCCCACAGCCTCAGCCTTTGAGAATGGTTTATAGAGATGGAATATTAAGTGTGTCTATTATCTATTGTACTACCATCAGCCATATGAATGTTCTTATTTTATTCTGACATTTTGACCTGGTTTCTTTTTTTACCTTGTTTACTTCCATCTATATGAGTAAATGGAAGCTACTATGCCATCTATCCCAATGAAAAGGCAATAACTAGTATTGCCATCAGTGAATATAGAGCATCAAACATCATATGTCACTAGGGCACAGAAAAAAAGTCATATTCACAGCAACATTAGTAAAAGAGTCTCTCTGGGTCTAGCTAGCCAACTGCACCAACTCCCAAGGCTCTAAAATTTAGTGAACACAAATGCCTTTATCAGTTATTACAGTCAAAGTAAAATTATTACTGACAACATTTAAATACTACAATGGGAACACGATGAAGTGTCAGTCCTTGACACCTGTTTCACAATGGACTTCCACCACCTCTTTGTTCACTGAAGTCTCACGAGAGCGCCACACATATTAGAGACAAGTACAAAGCTGTGACCTTCAGTGGTCCCTGCCTCTGAACAACTACAATCTAAACTATGATCTAACAGACTGTATTTTGAGAGGTAAGAAATAGCTTTTCAGCTGAGTTAAGAAAAAAACATACTGCTTTTATCTCTTGTGCCGCCTTCTTGTGCAAGTCTAGTGGCCCAGGTAGGGAAGGGAAACCCAGATAAGACAAACCATGCTTTTACCTACATTCCAGCTTCTTGGAGAAGTACCAAATGGTGACAGGGCTAAGTAATGCAGCAATGAAGAGTTGATTTTATCATAAACGAAGCTTATATGGGTTGAAAAGGCATGTAGGTGAGGAGATATATCTCTATATGACACTTACACACCCTCTACCCTACAGGACTTTGAGAAAACTCTTGCTAAGACTCAGCAAAAGACCTAAAATTAAGGGTATGCTTAAATGCTTTGCTGGACTGGGATCCAACTATGTATTTGTAAGCCTGCAAGCCAAATTAATTAAAGATTATGACTTCCTATTAAGCTTTGCAAACCAGGTAAGAGCGTATCTCAATGTTGGACAGTTCTGTCTAACCAAAAAGCTGTTATTTCTTGGGAAGGTACATGAAGTGAAAAAGATCCAGTGTATCCTATGTCCCATCTCCTTTAGAGGAAAGGTATTCTCATGCACAAAAGTTTAATTTAGTAATAACTAGTCAGAAAAAGAGAAAACATTTAAGAGGGAAGTATTTAAGAAATCACTCCCTTTTATTACTATTTACAAGCATATCTACACTTTAAATTATATGTTTTTGGCTGCATTTAAGTGCTTAGTAATATAACTGTGGTTCTGGGTGTTCAGGTATCACCCAAAGAAATTGTAACAGCACTATATAATTCCAGATAATGCAGAGAAGCAAACGCTACATCGATTTACAGAAATTCTGGTAAGAAGCAATGGTAAAGGACAAAATCAAGTTCTTTGTTATGTATTATTAATAAAAAAATACTATATGTTCGCTGCATAAACAGTGCATATTATTTAAGCAAAAAACCACTGTGGGAATTAACAAATAATTTCATAAGAGAGATATAGTCACCTGCAAACTATGTCACTTAAAAGTTCATTCACATATTTTATTCAACTCATCTCAGAAGCCCCACCCTTGTGACTTTTTTAAAGGATTACCTCTTTAGTACAGCAAAAGTACATTTCAAGTTAATTCCTGCATACATTCTGTACTTATTAGGACTAGTAATCACAGCCATTTTTGTCAACTGGCAATGTCACTCTATCCACAAATATTATCTGTGCTAAATGTGTGTTTCAGAATCTAAACTCTACTTAAGAGAAAGACAAGAAAAAAGGTAATGCTGAGGTATTAACTCCATATTTTAGACTCTACATACTTGGTCCAGTTTTCAACACTACAGCATAATTAGTATCACCCGTATCAGCCATTTGGGCCACTAATCAGCTGAAGTTGTCAGATGCTCAGGTTTTTGAAAATAGTACAGCTACATTTATTGCTTGTAATTTTTGATATACAAACACATATGCATTCAAACTTAATCAAACATTAAGGCTGAGATTTTCAAAGCTACTTCAAAGACTTATGCATTCATTTTCCATTAAATTCAGTGGAAATCAGATGTTGGAATATTCTGTGCAAGGCTCCAAATCCCAGCAGGGAAAAGGAACTTGTTACATCTGCTGAATCGAAGCTGGAGGGTGACAACAGGGCTGGGATTCATTTCACCCCAAGACAGTTGTCTAAATTCATATGAGATAAAAAGCCTCCTGGAGATATCTGTCTCTTCACTAACTGTAGAGGGAGCCTAGAGAATAGTTCAGTCTAGCCATGTAACTTTTACAGGGATAAAGGTAGGTAAGATAAATCCTATTCTACGTACCTACCAAGAATTTAAAATTCAGGAAGAAAACTGGCTGAGGTTTTGGGAGCTTACATAGTGAAGGACAAACATAAGTGAAAAGCTGGGTGAAACAACCGCATCTACTTTGTCTAGATTTTTACAGTCTTGGCAGGAAAAGCTATAAATGATGTTCAAGTTTTTTGCTCGCAACGCTCAGAGATCTCGAGGCTGCCAGGTTCCTGCTGTTTCATATAAAAAGCTCCGAGTGGCAGACAGAAGTTGGAGCACTGGTTAAAGATTTCTGCCAGTATGAAATGCTTTGAATGAAGAAGATGTGATTATTTGCCTGGCTTCCTAACTTCACTCCCCAGCTAGCCACAGTTGCCAATAAAGGCCCTCAGGTCCTGTATTTTATCTCATTCTGTATTTGGACACAAAATTCCTATACAAAATACAATTAAACTAGAGGCAGAATTGTTCATATGTATCTTCCTACATCCTCAGAAATCTGAAATATAAGGAAATCCTAAGTCAAGACAACACATACCAAATATTGCCATTTCTCATTGTATTATTCTGCTACCATCAGATCACTCGGTCGCTCCCTGTTTCCATCATGTAGCACTATCCTTCTCAAGCACGTAACACTCGTTAACGGGCATGTGACAGCCAAGTCTGATTAATGAAGGAACAATAATCAGGAGTCCAGGTTGCTCCAAAAAGCGAGGATGAGTTGTGCTTAAGACACTCACAGATTCTCAGTACACACCGTGGTTTACAAGTTTTGATGGTGAGAAGCAGTATTAGCACAGGGCAGTGAACTTTTCAAACTGGCATTTACATTTACAAATTAAAACTTTGATTCAAATTGAGATGTCTGAATCACCTGCTTACAATAAAAAAAAAAACAACTACTTAGAACCAGAACTCTGTTATTGCTGCTATAATATTGTATAACAGTGTAACAGATCACTGACAAGGGTGTTAAGGTTGCTAAATCAAAGGATATTTAGTTGCTGTCCTGAAAGGCACCAAAGAAATATAGAGAGAATGAAGCACACATTGGGAAACCCAGAGGTTGTGATAACAGAGTGGGTTTGTGTGTTTGTTTTAATTATTAACTTTAAATTTTCACTTCAAAGAAATGGGAGAATTTATGCATGCCAAGAAGTGCTCCCTTTCAAAACTCTGTCTGCACTGAGCAAAGTAAGTTGCTTTCTTCTAAATGGCATATCTTATCTTGTCAACCTCATTTAAAATAAAAAGGCATCAGTAGTAACAATAAGAATGCCGTTTGGTGAACAATTCCTTCACAGAAACCAGCTATTACATACTGTAACAAATTAAAAACTCCAAAAGTCTATGCAGGTCCCCAGAGAAATGCTATTTAATAAAGCAAACACCGATATTGAATGTGACAGAATTCCATTTGCTACAGAATCCCATCCAACTGAGTTTGGCTGCAGCTGAAGCAATTAGAGAAAGCTGTGATTTAATGATTATGCTAAAACCCTAGACAAACAAAGCTCTCACCTACCAAGTGGCCACTTAGCTGTATCACTACCACCAAAATATATAAAAATCCTTGTAGGATTTCATTTGCTGTCAGTCAACTAGTAGCAACATGAGCAATTATTTACTAAAAATGTCTAGTTACTAGCTACCCTACTGCTTAAACATGAAAAATGTATAAATCTAAATTCAAACAAAGTAAGCAAGGCCAAGAGTGAACTACATATGTCAGGGAAATCACCCACTAAGGTCATCCTTGTAGCTGAGACCTGATATGATCTAGTCGAAAGATCATAATAGGTCAGCGTTTAATCCTTTTTTTAAAAAACAATCTTTATGTTGTATATGATAATCCACTGGGGCCTCACCTCAGGGTCCATAAACATCTAATGAAATTTTAAACATCTTTTCATCACAGCAGTAGCCTCCTATGAACTACAACCTATCACTTCAGACTATGTAGACCTGTTAGATCAGCAGTAAAACTGATTCACTTGAGATTTCTTAGCTTTCGATAGATGGTATTTGGCCTTCCCTGTTTTCTAATGCTTTCAAAATTTCTTTGTATAAAGTTGTAGGACATAAAGCAGTATAAAAAAGGACCATATGCATGTGACAATTTGGAAAACTTGCTTACAGAAAGCTTGTGAATTTGCTTGGAAACTATGCAATTTCTTGGTGTGTTCATGCCAGCTGACAAGCTCCATTGTGAGAACTGACTAATGGTCTTTCTAATTTTTAACTTTCACATTAGTCTGAGAGCTGAGTGAGTGACACCTAGGACTGCTGATGTAGATTTTTACCCTTGTTGCCTTCCAGGTGAGAGCATCTTCTGACAAAGAGCAAGTAAAGCCTTGGAAAAAGCAGTTCCCTTACTCCCCAACATCTTTAAGGAACCAGACCTAGAGACATGGTGCATATCTATAGCCTAAACAAAAATATCAATGTTGATACAGCCTTGCCATAAAGCATATAAAGTCTGGGAGGAAGCTCAAACACACAGAAAACTATTTTAAGAAAGAAAACATTTTTGCATAACATGGTGAATCATGCACAGAATTGCTGCAGAGGAGAGTGAAATAAAGAAGCTATGTACAGGAATGCACTTCTCAGGGAGCTCAGACCTATTTTCAAAGACCTAAAACCTCATGTCTTAACAAAAGCATATAGTGTGGGGGGTTGGGGGTTTTTTGTTTGTTTTGCTACAGCTGTGCATTTCTAACTAAAATTAGCAATAATCATGTTCAGAACCCTAAAAATTTTTTTAAGTACTATGTGTTCCTCAAGAGTGCCATAAACCCAGAACATCTACAGTTTCAGAGCTTTTCTGGAAGATTTGTGTTCAGACTACTACAGAGCCTGAGAAGGCAGCAGTAGCCTTGACAGAGCCAAGAAACTGCACGGTCCCATTTCTGGGAATGTGTAACTGCCAGAGGAGCTGTCATCTGAGAGTGAGACAGAAAATCAGAAAAGATTCAGTGCTAATGTCTTCTTAGACTAGGGGAAGCTTACGTCAAGCTCAGCCCAGAATATATGGATCCGCACCAAGCAGCTTGGTTTCTACCAATGCAGTGACAACCACTGTGAGATGTTATCATATTTCTACGCACTATGTTTAATCAGAGCCTACAAAATTGATCATAGCTGGATCTTTTTCTAGGTCCTCAAATATAACAAAATCTCACAGATCCTCTTCTAAGGGTGCTGGGTTCAGGTGCTGACTGTTCAAACATCTTAGGATTCTCCTTCTCCAAATGAGTTCCTCCACAATCAGCTTGACTTTCACACCTGATTTCTGTATGCCACACTGAAGGATCACCTCTCTGCTATAGGACAAATGACTTCTTTCCTGTCCCTCTTGCTTTCTCAGTTCCATTTTCTGATTTGGAATAGTTTTTCTACAAGCAGATGCACCAATTCAGATGTGCATACACTTACTTTTTGTTGATATTCTCAGCTCCTGTAGTAGTGTCTACTAGATCAGGTCACCTGCCTTTTAAAATAATATATTGTTATCCCTGGTCCTAGGCACTCTAGCATGAATGTGAACTTTTTATAACCTCCACAACATGTGAGGTCTGAAAGTTGCAAGAGGCCCATCAGAAACTGCTACATCAGCACAGAGCCCACCATGCATCTAGTGGCATATCAGCAAGGACAAAGGAGTGTACTGAAGATCAAATATGCTTTGTATTAAGCAAGCAGCTCCCTGTTCAGACTCCTCTGAATGTTCTAGTTCAGCAAGTCTCAACATCTGGCAGGGGTCAGATCCAGCCTGACTTCCTTCTGACTTGATTCAACACTCTCCAGTACAGCTGACAATTGCAGGCCTTCGCATTCTAAAGTCTCGATGGACTCGCAGAACAAGTACAGCATCAAATCAGCTACCCCCTCTCTCCCTGAAAATACTCATGCACCTTGATCTGAAGGAACCACAAGCAGGATTACACTGTCAGTATTCTCCTCATCCCTCTGCCAATATTCCAAGCACTCATTAGTAGCAACCAAGGAGGTGATACCAAACTGCCCAGGGGAAATGGCCTAGAAACTGCAGAGATACTGAACATTTGGAACTGTATTATACAGTGTGCTACAGATATACGATCCTATGGGTTGTCTGTTGATTTATACCAACTGAACCCAGTAGTCAGGATGGGACATGAAAACAAGTGTCGTCTACGTTGTACAGGATGAGTCTCACAATCAAGAATGTCGTATGGAAATGTCTAACCTATCGGACCATCAGCAGCAGTGCCTTGCAAACATTAAAGAAGACATGTTTCTATGATAATAAGCACAGCCGTCAGGCATAATAAATGTCTCCTAAGAAATGTAAGGTGAAAAGGTGGTACTGTATGAAGTAACCACAGCTCTAAGAATTGATGTTTCCTATTTGAAAGACTACACTCCTTTTTCATTCCTAGAAAATGTCCACTTGCCAGGTGTACTTCTTAGATTTAATCAAGTACTTTTGTACTTCCAAGGTGGCCATCTGTTGGATTTTGAGAGAGAAACACCCAAAAGTAACTTACCCCATGGTGAAATAAAGAGAAGCAGGTATACAATTTTTTCACTTTGACTACTGCGACCATAAATACCTCTAAGGAAACTACTATACATCATGTTCCAATATTAAAAAAAAATATTTCCCACCCAGATAATGATCAAAATAATTCTGGATATCTTCCTAATCTACAGGGTCTACCCCAGGTGAGATGCAGCAGTGTCTGTTCTGCATGGTGTAGTGCTGGGAGCAAACAGATAGACCTTGTAGCTTAACATTTGAAATTGTCAGTCTTTAGTATCTACTTTCTTGCTACAAGCGTAGAATAACTAGGTCTTCTATTCTTCTGCTATGGACTGTGCACTCTGTAGCTTGTCCTATCAAAAAAGTAACTTGAAATCAAAGCTCTCAGGTCCTCTAGATAGATACTGAAGTGTGTTCTTTTTCTTAAGAACAGGACCCTATCCTGATGGTAGCCATGGTTGCAAAGAGAAGCTTGAGTGTGACAAAATGCATTTAAACATGAGCAAGGGAATAAAGAGAATTCCAAACTCTCTTTCTTCTTTAATAGGATGACATTTAAGCCAATTGCATGATCCTTCAGAGCCTGCCTCTGCTTTGGGTAGAGGCACTGAGTGGCTTGTCTATTTTAATTGCGTATGTTCATTCTCATGGCCATCAATATCAGATAACTGGAAGCTCACTTGGAGGCAGGGTGTTAAACAGAGTGCAAATTTCTCATTTGGAACAGAAGAAACTGTGATCATCTTTGATATTATCTTTTCTCATCCAGGTTCTTTGATTTGAGTGTTGATATCAAAAGAAAGTGACCTGAACATATGAAAGACGATGCAAGTTTCACTATTCCCTGTTGCATATGACTTAAAAATTAACGGTTCATTAATATCCAAACAGATTTGCTTTGGGGAGACCTGATCAGAATTCAACACTAGATAGCACAAGCATCTGAAAGCACTACGAATGCGTTTTTAAAAAGGCCCAGAAGAAGCATGTCTTGTACATTATTTCCACTGCCTTCACCTGCAAAAGCCGTACCTCTGCTTCAGTGACAAATACATGGAAATTTAATTTTTTTTTCTCCAGTTCTCCAAGGGAGAGCATTTTGCACCAATATAAGAAAAAATCAGCTTATTTTATCTAATTCATGACATACTACCCACTGGTAGGAAGAGAAAGATGGCAGCTCCCCTTCCTTCATGCTTTGATAGAAAGTCAACAGAGAAGTAATACAAACTGACAGGTTTTTATGACTGACCTCCTGATACCTACCGGTGCATAAACATGCAGTTGTTAAAACTTATCACTAGGGCCAGGGTTATCCCCTCTTGACTACCAGTCTGCCAAGTCGTAAATAAATAATCTAAAAATAGAGTTCCAAAATAATATGTTCTATTTAGCGGATTCTGCCACTAAAACGTCATGTCTCAGAAAATCTCCAAACAGGAAAGTTAAGATTTCACAGTTTCATGTCTTCACTTTCCAGATGTTGCACAAAACTTGGTAAGTAGGAAGGCCATCTATACGTCTCTTCAGTGATGATTGGTGTCCCTTAGGTATCCATATTGGGACCAGTACTGTCTAATATCTTCATCAGTGACATAGACAGCGGGATCGACTGCACCCTCAGCAAGTTTGCAGATGACACCAAGCTGAGTGGTGCGGTTAACACGCCTAAGGGACGGGATGCCATCCAGAGGGACCTGGACAAGCTCGAGAAGTGGGTCTCTGTGAACCTCATGAGGTTCAACAAGGCTAAGTACAAGGTCCTGCACCTGGGTCGGGGCAACCCCCAGTACCAATCCAGGCTGGGGGATGAAGGGATTGAGAGCAGCCCTGCCGAGAAGGACTTGGGGGTACTGGTGGATGAAAAGCTGGACATGAGCCAGCAATGTGCGCTCGCAGCCCAGAAGGCCAATCGTATCCTGGGCTGCAGCAGGTCGAGGGAGGTGATTCTGCCCCTCCACTCTGCCCTGGTGAGACCCCACCTGGAGTACTGCGTCCAGCTCTGGAGCCCTCGGCATAAGAAAGACACGGACCTGTTGGAGCGGGTCCAGAAGAGAGTCACAAAAATGATCAGGGGGATGGAACAGCTCTCCTATGAAGAAAGGCTGAGAGAGTTGGGGTTGTTCAGCCTAGAGAAGAGAAGGCTTCGGGGAGACCTTATTGCAGCCTATCAGTACTTAAAGGGGGCTTATAAGAAAGATGGGGACAAACTTTTAGCAGGGCCTGTTGTGACAGGACAAGGCGTATTGGTTTTAAACTAAAAGAGGGTAGATTTAGACTAGATATAAGGAAGAAACTTTTTACAATGTGGGTGGTGAAACACTGGCACAGGTTGCCCAGAGAGGTGGTAGATGCCCCATCCCTGGAAACATTGAAGGTCAGGCTGGATGGGGCTCTGAGCAACCTGATTTAGTTGAAGATGTCCCTGCTCATTGCAGGGGAGTTGGACTAGATGACCTTTAAAGGTCCCTTCCAACCCAAACTGTTCTATGATTCTATGATAGCCACCCTGAAGTTGGTGGGCTTCTGGTAAGCACTGATCACAGTATTTGGTTACAGAGCAAGACGTAACAACTTCTTTCCCAGGTGAGCATTTCTGCTCCACTCTGGGGTCAAGCTTCTGTTAACAGGACTGCATTTATTTTATCCAGGCCTTTTGATTAGCTTTATATCACTGTGACAAACATCACCTGAATCCTGCCCTCAAAAAATAATGGTGCTCTTTTGTATACAGTTATTGCTATACACTATTTAGAAATAAAAGTGGCTTTTGAACAGTAAATATTCTGAGAAAAATTCTATCAAGGCAAGGCCCATAAAATTCAGCCAGGGAAGTACATCCCACTTTTCAAGTATTCAATTTAATGCCTTGTCCTACCTCTGCACTGCCGAATAATCTACAGGCAGTTGGTTTATAGTGTAACTATAGAAGAAGTCACTGAATAAGGTAAAAATCTTATTGTAGGAAATTTTTCAAATTACAGATCTGATCTCAAGTTGATTTGTTTATGTAGATTTCTGCAACCAAAGTTTAGTTCATACAAATGTTTATGAAGAACGAATTTAGGGGCAGGTTGCCAAGATGAATGCAATCATCAAAAGAAAAATCATTTTGTGATTAAATTAAATTCATTTCCAGCAGAGACAGAGGTAGCTTATAAAAAATGAGTTGCAGAATTAGAGAATAGAAAAAACAGCATGACAACCTACTATTGCCACATGATAGGATTTCTGGTCGCTTTAAAAAAATACTAGGAAATTATGAGTAAAGGTGACCAACCATAAAGCAAGAGTAGCAAATCTGAATAGAGGTAGGAAATTTGCTACAAACAGTTCATGAACAATAAACAGTGAGATATAACACTTATCTGAACAATTTCCAAAAGCAGTCAGAAAATTTATGATCTGCTTTTGAACATTTCATGAATGAAAAACTTAAATATGCCATCTAGAAAGAACAAGAAGCCAGAACCAAAGAATGCCTTTATCACCTAAAACAGACTAGGTCAACTGAAGTCCACACCCATCCATGTTTTTAATAAAAAGCCTCCACAATGCAATCTCTCCCTCTCTGAAAACACTGTCATGTCCACACCAAGAGATCCTAAGTCAGCTGGATTTCAGCTCCATCCTGCCCAAGATCTCTTCCTCCCCAAACAGCCACAGCGTGGTTTGGCAAGTGCCAGACAGCACATAACCCCCTGAAGGGCTATGCCAGTATGGGTAAAGAGGAGAAAATTCCTACATGACAAGCTTGTCAGCAAAGTATTTGCCAAGAAGGCCCAAATTCAAGTGTCTCTGCAGCTTGCAGAGATTCGAAACTGCCTTCTCTAGCACCCAGGTAGTGTTCTAATTTCCAAGAGAGTCCAAAAAAGGCACCATTTATCCCTTTTTAGCCACTCTTTTGAGGCTCTGTCACTGTTTTTAGAAGGGAACACAAACTTTCAGGGCCAAGAAGGGATTAAGCAAAAAGGAACTCTACTCTGGAGCTATGGGAACTGAGCACCGCTGGGAGATACGGATCTTGTATTTCTGGAGGCTAACCAATAGCTTTTCATATAGGAGGTCTCTAGTCACATCTGCATTAGAAAGCTGCAATAAGAGCATGACAGCTGGTGCTGATGGTCCAATGCCCACAGTATATGGATTTGGGGGGGTGAAGGAGGAGGAGGGAAGGGTTTAATTTCAGTGAGCTTGAGACTAATCTCAGGGGCTGAATGCTAAGGACCAGAGACCTTAAGGTCCAGTTCACACATGCCAAGACTGCTTTGCAACGTGACTCAACATGCAGTAAGTGGAGACATTCAGATAATTTGCTTCAAAAGCAGAAATCCAAGTGCAAACTACAATACTAGCAGAGGTGAAGATGCAGCCCCTATTACCTTTTCCAGATACATTTAAGAGGAAAAATAGTGCTCATTTCTGCACCTGTTTTTTGAGAAGAAAATTTTAGGTTTCTATCCTCAGGGATTTAGGTGGGCAACCGTGTCTGGGTGAATCCCAGCTCTGGAGAAGTGCTGATCTTTCACAACAAACCAAAAAATAATTCCCCCTTCTAAAGACCACCCCACCATGAGCTCAGTGTTGAGCTTAGCAAATGGCTTGTTCGAAAATGCTCCGAGGTGCCTGGCTTTCACCCTATGTTTTACATGGAATCAGTCTGTGGTTTTATTCCATTCTGGGGACCAGGCACCTAACTATGAGATGACTAATCTTACTTTTTTCCCCACTTAACTGATTTTAGCTAACTGTGACAGCTAGGCCACTCTGCATGTGAGAAATAATTACCAAAATAAGCAACCCAAGAGCTTTTAATTATGCAAGGAGTAATACTCGAACAGTACTACACACCCAGCTCATAAGAGAGATCTGGGGCTATATTCTAAGGGCAATTACACTAAAGCAAATCCCACCAACTTCAGAGAATCCCTTCATTTTCTGTGACAGAATCTATGTGACAGAAATCAGAATTTGGCACTTCAGGCAAATTTGAGCCTGACATGGCTCAGAAATGCTTGACAGGTGCTGCCTATGAGAGGTTCCTCCTCTTTGTTCGTTCCAGGGAGAGAGCAAGAAAACCTCTCTGACCACTTAGCTTTAGGAGTCTCTTTGCCAACTATCTGCCATATGCCTAAAGGCATTAGAGAAACATGGTTACATTTATTATCATGAGACCAGTTGGCTCTGTTAGAATATCTGAAATAAACCCTACATTTCTTAATGGCCTGGTTTGTTTTTGCAGAAAGCTGAATCTTGGTATATGAGCTGTCATATCAGATTCTATTTTATTCTTTTATTTTTACAAAGTATTGCATAAACAGGAACAGCTGGTGTTGATTTATAAACACCAGAGTTGTCTTGAGAGTTTAGATATTATTTTGCCAACATTTAAGCCTAATCATTTGCTAGCAGTTGTTCTGTACCATAGTGGACAGTGGTTCTTCTGCTGCCTGGAGACAAAGATATTTTATAATACTACTACTTATAATGTAATTCTGAATTACACTTAGAAGAAGCATCTTATGTGCATAGATCTATTTGTCCATATGTCTGTGTGTGTGTCTTCTTTCATCCAGAATTTCTTCTTAGAGAATGCCACAACATTCACTGCTCCAATCTCTTTTAAAATTATTGTAGCCTGTTGTAAATAGCCAGACAAAGGCCTTAGTCCCTACGAGAACCCGTGTGTTATTTGCACATGTGAGTACCTTGAAGTAAGATGTGAAAATGCAACCAGTTATTCATCTTAATGTTTAACCACCTTAACTGGGGGACATTTTTTGCCCTGTTTTATTCACAGTACAGTTGCCAAGTTCTGGAACAAATATTCTCCAGACAACAGTCTCTTCCCCTATGTTATCCTGATTCGTTCCCATTATAGGGCCATGCTGTGCACTGAAGAACACAGGAATCAGGTGATAAGATACTGTGTGATCAGTTAATTAGAGAATTTATTATAAGCTAAAAGATGCCTGTTAAAGTTTCATAGGCAAATTGACTTCCTGCACCTCCAAGTGGCAGCACTGAAGTTTTTTATGAAAGTCAGACAGTTTTTATATTATTCTAAGTTTTAATAAAGGAAAACCAAAGATTTGGTTAATAAATCATTAAAAGAGACCAAACAAAGGGTAGAAATAACTGGTGAGCTTTCACAAAAGAGGAAACCTACCAGCCTGTCTCCCAAGGACCTGAGATGTTAGGTATAGTCTTGTAGGACTTAGAAAAGAAGACAGATAACAACATGAAAAACTTTACCAGGCATGGAGAGTCACTCTGGCTAACTGATCTGAATGCAGAGTTGTGGGAGGCTTAAAATACTAAACAACAATAAACCAGCAGAGGGTATTGATGAATGCAAACTAATGCATATGAGGGAAAACAATCCTAATTAGATCTAAACCACACCAGACCCTAGCTATTACCACTCAGCACAAAAATCTCGGAACCATCATGGATAATTCCATGGAAATATTGGTTTAATGATATGTAGTGATAAAAAAGGCCAACCGCATGCTTTCAGCTCAGGAAAAAGGCAACTGGGGATGGGTACAACAGAGGTTTGCAAGTCATAAAAGTTCTGGACTTTCTTGTTGGTGATTAGGGAATGATTATTCAGTCTAATAATCATCATTTAAATAAATAAATTACAAAAAAAAATCTGGGGAAACCTAATAAAAGCTCACAGTTTTAAACCCAGTAAGAGGAAGTACAATGCGCAAGCTGCAGAACTCATTGCTGCCAGGCTTCGTAGAAGTCACAAGCATAAACAAATTTTAAAATGCATCAGGTGTGTTAGTGCAGGCAGAATGCATTGGTAATTCCTGAATGCAGTGCTCCAGGCGCAACCTTCCATTTGGGATGAGCTGATATATCAGTAAAAAGTGTTTGGTCCTTTCCCAGTTTCGCTCACTTATACTTTCCCAAACCATCTGCTGCTGGTGGCAGGATAATGGATGTCTGACCCCTCTTCCCCATAAATCTTTTCTTCTGCAAAGGCTGATTCCAAGGCTTGATCTTTTGTGTAGGAAATACCAAATCCCGTAAATCCCTTTGGTTTCCAGTTTCATATCAGTGTCTCATCCCTGATTAACAGTTTCTCTGTTCATATCCCTTTCCCCCTTGCTTTCCCCCATTACTTCCTAATGGCACTAACCAGACATAGCACTATTTCTTTTCTCAGCTAATTCCACTCTCCCACCTGCCTTCATTAAAGTTTCTCAAAGATTTATAACTTCACCCAATGCGATGCCTTTCATAAAAATGTTATAAGACAAAGATCACCTTCCTGCCAAATTTCAGATCCTTATTCCAAAACAATAGGATGGGGGACAGAGGGAGGGGAAACTACAGCTATTCAGAGCAAGGTTTGCCAGGACTTTTCAGTGTGGTCAAAACAAATATATTTTCCCCCTGCCTAGTGCTTGGAAATGTTTGAATAATTTTTGCTGAAATTTTCCAAAACAGATTCAACTAAGAAGAAACCCAGCGTGGAAAGCTTCACCTCACAGAGATGCCAAATGGTTAAAGTCTGGCAAAGTTATCAGCAACAGCAAACAGGGAGTTATCATGGAGAATGTTAGGCAATCTTAGTAAAACCTCATCTATTACACCACCAAAGAGCACAAAATGTAGTATAAAACGTGATTACTGATGCTTTTGATATAATGAAAGCATAGACTTCTGTGATAGATTTTGGCAATCATTTCACTGCACATTATTTTAAGCGTGCATTATTTTATTTTGCAAGATGTCATCAAATTGAAAAAATCCTTTTTGTCATGGGCCAAAAGGACTTTTAAAACTAGAAGTAATGAGAACATCAGCCCTGGCAATGACTGCAACAAATAATGCCCTGCAATTCTCTTTGTTAGCAAGTATCCACAATTTTTTTTTCATGGCTATATTGTGATTGATTTTCAAAAATGGGAAAACAGCCGTGTTTAAAATATGCCTTACTAACCGTAAGAGACAGTTTTAAATGCAGATAAGTGAAGGGATTCGCAGCTAAGACTGAGGCTTGAGGCAGTAATTTACCCCACTGAGTGCAGTGAAGCCCGGCTTCACCTTCCTGGCAAGAAGAACCAAGCACCAGCTTTCAGCCTTTGGTGCCAGGCTGCTCTCATCCCTCAGTGCTGGCACTGCAAAGGTGAAGCAGGACACACGCCACTCGAGGCACTCAGAATCAGCGGCTCCTCTAAGGCCAGGATGTGTGGCCAGGTCCACGGGGATGCCAGCTGCAGGGCTGTGTACAAAGTCCCTCCCTTTTCTCTGGCCTGTCATACGTGACTATCAAGAGATGCTGTATAGGAATAACCAAAAGAATAAGAGATAGACTTGCATATATGACTTCTGAGTTTCCTGGCTGTTCTATGCTTAAATAAGTAGTGATCCATTAAGCTTGACCTTTTTTATTAATTATATTTAAGGAGATATGTACACTCCCGATAATGACCAAGCTCTTAGTTCCCTGGAGAGCAGTTCAAGTGCCTTCTTTATGGCTCTGTAGGCCAGAAGAGCTTTATTGTTCACAGTTCAAGAAGACTTGATTGAGCTCACTTTTTTGCTTTCTGTATATAAACAGAAAGAGAACAGTTTCCAGAGACAAGAAAAGCTAGTCACCAGTTTACAAGATCTGACCATTAATAAACATGCTGTTTTTAATTCAGAATTCTTGCAGATCTTTTTCACATCAGGACCTGTGATGTACCTCCCTGTGTTTATGGCACAGGTACCCTTTCAGTAGAGCACAACTTCTCTGCCACTAGCCTAAAGGTAAAGCTAAGCTATGTGCTATGTGCTTTTCCTCCGAGTATACATAAAACCTCTAAAGGAAAGTTTGCAATGAACTTGAATGAATTTTATAGAGATAAAACATTCAAACCTCCAGGGGCTTACTCCAGTTGAACTAAGTACAGGGGTGATACGGGCTGCCATAAGAGGGCTCAGTGGAGAACTGGTCTGTGATTTGCATTTGAAACATGAGAAGTTACTCTGCAGGCTCAATAAATGACGCTGGAATACATGTGACGAAACTACTGTGCAGAGGAAACCCCATCTCCCGACCCAGTTTACAGTCCTCAGTTTTCCCTATGAACCAGTCAATAGAGTAACCTTTAAAAATAGCCTTGCACTGTGAATTTGCTGCCAAGAAGCTTCGTTTTTTTCAGCTGAAAAGAATTTTAAGCTCAAACACAGAAGAGCCATTCTCAGCTGGGTTTGACTCCTTTTACCAATGGTGCATACCACCAGTGCTAAATCCCATTTGAAGAATCTTTTTTTCTCTGATTAAGGAGAGAGAATTCAGGTTGGCTGCTCACAGAAGGAGTCTGCTGGGCAGGTAATCAGGGATTTTATTTCTTTTTTTTGCTTTTTTGGTCCCCTTTTTTAAACTGATCAAATTTCATACAGAGAATCATGGAGAAACAATAAACATGGGAGCCTAGAATAGCATTTTTGCAGAGACAAGTTTCAGGATAGAATAACACTTTAATTTTTTCCAGGCTTCCCACAGTATTGCTGGCAAGCCTTGAAAGATGTAGAAGAGCAAGCAAATGGATTCCAAATCTCTACCATGGGCCAGATTGTATTTAGCCCTGCATGGACTGCAAGGAGCGAGCACGAGGAGAGAGAAAACAAAGAACCTCCTCCTGTGCCGAGGCATAAAACAGCAGGGAACCATGAGCACTGCCTCATGCGAAGATGAATCATGACATCAGTTTCTCCCAAAAAGGGCTGGGAAGAGTTTAGAAGTGATTGGCAGTTGTCCCTCCTCGGCACCAGCCATCAGAGCTGTTCAAACACAAGGAAACATCTTTGCAAAAGACCGTTGCATTTCACCTGCCAAATTCCTTTAGGACTCCTGAGAGATCTCAGCCAAAATTCATGCTGCAACATCTTTAAAAGCAAGCCCTTCCCCTTCCAACCTGTCTCCAGCACAGGCCCCGGTCTTAGTCAGAGTATGGAAGGGATATCTGAATCCCAGGAATTGAGAAATTCCCAGGAACAAACACATATAATGGGCAGACTGACTACACAGCCTAGGCTTCCCCAAGATTTTTGGTGGTGGTGTTTTTTTAAAGTCTGTTCTTTTTATGATCCTAGAAGCTGAGGACATATTACTTCTAGAAGAAAAAAGCTTTGAGTATTTTAGCACATTACCATTGTATACTTGGAAAGAAGTAAAACATTCCGTCATCCCCCCTGTGCAAGGCACAAATTGAAAAATGGGTGGTTTGGTTTTGTCACACAACAACTGAAGGTGAAACCAAAATGTGCTTGTTGCCTCCCCGTCTAACACACTCTGGTGTGCTTTTACACCTTATCATTAATTCACTTAAATATCTGTGCAGCGTTGTCAGACTTTGGATTTCAGGTATCTCTGCTAGTGGATTTACAAACTCTCTAAAGCAATTGATATAGTCTTTCTACTGAAATATAACCTCTTCTTGCCAAAACACTGCTACTTATTTAACACACATGCTACATCACTGTTCATGTAAAACAATGAAACAACTAAAGCAAAGGAAGTAGGTCAGATTGGAGGGCAAGAATAAAACCATCTTCTTGACTACCAAACAAATACCTGCCTCTGAAATCCTGTCTCTTGCTCCCTGCCATTTTTTTGTTTGTTCAAACTTCTAACTTCGCTCCTAACCCAAATTGTCAACTATAGGGATAATCATGTTCTGAAGAGACCTCATGGTTCCCTGCATAACTACGTGCAGCAATACTTCCTAGTGGTTTTTTTTGCACGGATTTCTACCACTGCACCTCCTCTGCAGCAAAATCTGATCAAGATGGGCGCAATCAGCAGAAGACTGACAAAATTTCTCTCTGCTTTTGAAAACAGCAGACAGCGTTCCAGGTAATAATTTATCAGGCTAGACATATGACAACAGTCTCTTTTTTAACTATGCAACCAGAAGACCCTGTTATTTTCAGCAGCATTACAAATTAACAGTATTTTTACTAGTGTGCTTTTTGAATCTATAGGACTCATTCTTTTAAAAATAAACACATTGGAAATTAGTTGATCAGTCTTAAATGAAGATATACACAAAATTCTTCAAATAGTAGAAATGATCCTTTCGCAATCATCAATTAAAACTTGCCATTCACTCTCAAGTGATATTAGCATTTAAAACTGCTAAAACATCAAAATACCACGGTAACACATTTTTATCCTGTACAGCTTAGTTCATAAGCATTTGACGCTTGTTGATATATTGTCACTTTTAAAAGTTCTTCTCATGCAACAACACAGGTGCATAGGGTACATGGTGTCTGTAACAAAAATACCACCAAGCAATCTTCCTCTCTCAGCTGGCCAGAGTTTCATCCGTATATACCAGCTGTGGGTGCAGCAGCATGATCGTTTGTAATAGCCAAAGAAATGGCAATATTATTATACGATAAAAAATTCATGCAGACTTTATAATTTTAAAGTAAGATGCATTCAAGCAACCTTTGCAAATGAATAGTCAAACAAGTAGCCTTGGTGAGACAGAACTGTTGACAGTTCTTAACTTAGGTCTCTAAATGAATACTTTCTTTCCCTTATGCTGGCCTCTGGTGTGTTTTATGTGAGGATATTTAATAGACCCCATCAGCTCATAGTACACAAGGCTCAGAATTGGTTGCCTTTACTGAATAGGCTGGGAAAGCTGCCTCAACAAATCTGTTCATGCTTAAGGTCTTGTCGCTGCCAACTGACGTGCTTGAAACGGCTGCCTTTCCATCCTCTGCTGTTAGTTTAACTGCACATTCACAGCAGAGAGAGTGAAAGATATAGTCTACAACTATGCCAAAATGAAAAGCAAGACCGCTCTTATGCCCAAAATTCAACCCCGCTGGTGCAGACCTAGTGTCTAATTTTCCCTGGCTCAAGAGTTTTGTAACAAAAAACCCAACAGTCCTGAATTTCATCAGTCCTCTGGAGTCTGAGAGACTCGTGAGAGCTCAAGCGTACTTAGAGAGTTTCCTTCTATTAGCCATAATAAATACACTTAAGCAATAAATACATTTGAGCAGAGAAAAAAAAAAAGAAAAGAAGACGTAAAATAACAGTAGATGCAAGGTTGACACGGGGCAAAACTGATGAAATTGCTGGAGGATTCTGTTCTTATATAAAGACCCTGTCATGCTGCCAAGGTCAGTTGGAGCTTGGGTTATCTGTTGCCCGAGGCTACTCTACCTTGTTTTTCATTCAGGGATCATTGTTCTTCGGTTGTTTATGTGGATTTTATTCCACCCTTTTCTTCATGCTTTGCTCCTTTTTCAGCTTGCAGTCCCTACAGCACGTACCAGAAGCCCATCCTGATTGTGCACTGAGAAATCCAGACTACTCTAATGGCAAAAAGCAGCTCTGAGTGAAAATAGAGTTTTCTTCTTTAAAGAAGAGAGAGAGAGACAGAGAGAAGGTATTTAACAAATCTTTTGTGAAAAGTGAAAAATTCACTAATTAGTTTTAAGGATAGTTCATGTATCTAAACCAGAGAGGGGATGCCATCTAAATATCTTTAACACCGTAAACAAAGTAGTTAAATAATATACAGTTTTCCCTGTATTTTACTGCCATTTAATACACTACATTTATCAGTACTTAGAGATTTATCAGAGGAAACAACATAAAGGAGAAATGAAAGAGAAGTGAGGAAAATAAAGGGGAGAAAGAAGGGCAGATAACGCAACGTATAATATTATATCATACGCATAGCAGAATAACTCAGATTTTAGAGTGGAGGTTTTAGGTAAGATTTTTATAGTAAAATGTCATTTAGCATGGGGCAGGGGGAGACTGAGAGACCAGAATCTCCCATCATGAATGTTACAGTTATCTTTTGCATCAGTTCATTTAAAAACATCGCAAGGTATGCCAAAGCTTTCTTATTCCTTCCTTTAGGGTCAGTATCCGTAGAGAATTTTACGGGGAACTTTTGCACTGAGTTGTAACACACAATACATTCAGCTTTCACAGGAAAAATTATATGAAAGGGGCAGAATCGAACCCTACCGTTAGCACCGCCAGCTCCCGTTGACTGAAGTGGGAGTTGGATTTGCTTCTATCAAAGCTGACTTTGGCAGAGGTACTCCCAAAGAGTCATGTAATAGGCTTCCTTATCCTTTCCTCTCCGTGGGGTTTGAGATGGTTTTTAAGCTGCTGCATGACTTACATGCCCCTGAATGCAAGATACAGAACTAATTAAATATTTTCCTACTTTGGAATTCAAACTGTTCACTTGTTGTGCAAGAAAGGAGGAAAAAAGTTTAATCTAAAAAGAATAACAATTAATGTTATTAATGTAGCTATTATTTTCTGTTTACGTTTTGCTTCAGATATGTTTCTGTTTTTAGGGAGATTTCTTTTTTTCCATTAAGCCCCAAGGTTATTACATCCTCCAGGACAATTAGAACTTGCTGGTAAAACAAGTAATGTATACGACTCCAGGATAAAACTACAGCATATATTTGGAGGAAAGTGTGCATAGAAGGAATCACTGTAAAAAGCTAAATAATCTGTTACTTAGACATGAAAGATAACCAACCACTGGAAGCCTAAGGAGTCTAGATTTTTAAAAGACTGCTCAACACTCAAAATCAGATGGGATCAGCTCTCAAAGTTCCTCAAGCTCTAAATAAGAACCAGCTAAAAAATATGGTCTACTCCGCCTAAATTGTATACTTTTGCATTATATATATATATGTGTGTTAAATCTATTTTTACAATGCAATAAAGTTTGTATACCAGAATAAGTACACATCACAGCCTTTGTGATGGCCCTTACATTGTAGAAAATAGCTTAGTGAAAAGGAAACACCTGGCAATTTTTTATCAGCAGAAGAAACTTCTTTTTCTTTGAGAAAAAAGCCTAACTCATTCTGTGTGCATACAGAAAGTTCATTCACTTTCACCAAAAAAAAAATAGTTTCAGTAGCTTTGAAAAGCACTTTCCAAATCTATTTTTACAATGCAATAAAGTTTGTATACCAGAATAAGTACACATCACAGCCTTTGTGATGGCCCTTACATTGTAGAAAATAGCTTAGTGAAAAGGAAACACCTGGCAATTTTTTATCAGCAGAAGAAACTTTTTCTTTGAGAAAAAAGCCTAACTCATTCTGTGTGCATACAGAAAGTTCATTCACTTTCACCAAAAAAAAAATAGTTTCAGTAAAAGCTTTGAAAAGCACTTTCCAAACAGTGAACCTCATCAGAAACGGTTTTATGTCCCTTGTATGAGATTTACAAAATTCTTTGAGTGAACGGCATTAATCAAGGTCACGATTTGATACAAGATCTGTCCCTACACCATCTCAGTTATACAGCTTTGGGAAAAGATCTTTAAACCTCTGTAGAAAAGACTACATGGAAATAGCTGATAAACTAGTATTGATTTTCACATATCGCCCTTGTCAAAGGGATTTATTGATGTGTCAATGCATGTTGTGGCAAGGATCATAGCAGGATAGCTTTAAAGGATTTATGGTGAATCTATAGGCTTTAATACACTCTGTGGTAAATAACTAACAAGTACTGTGTATATTGATTCTTGTCATGTGGTCAATGGAATCTTTAGCCCACTAATTGTTAGTATTGACAAACAGTTCATGATCTAAATGAGCAGCAGGACATCATTCCTAACCAGCATTGCTCCAAACACGCTTTTCTTCACCATTTACCCCCCCGGGAACAATGCTTACTCGCAGACGTATATGTCAGGACTCTGACTTACTAACTTCAGGTGAAGGCTGCGTAGGCTCTTAGTGTTCAGATCCTCGTTCTCTATGCTGTGGTGGTTCGAGGCACGTTGAAGCGTCTTTAACTCAATTTAAAATAGTCACAGGACAGTTAATTGTGGCTGCAACTTTCACCTGGATTATTGCTCATTAGGACCTCTAAGTGGGCATCTTACTCCGAATTCAGACACCTGCCTGTAATATGAGGGGTTTATTATTTTCAACTTTTAATGAATTCAACATTTAGATACATGTGAGTACATAGATCAGACTCCAATTTGATGTCTGCAAAGAATTTTGGGAGAAAATAATTATTATCGGGTTTGTATAGGTGTGTGCTCATTCCTGGCAGCTGAATGTCTCAGCCATGACTTTTAATTTTATTATCTACAAAAAAAAATCCCACAATTAAATAGCTGTAAAAAGATTTATCAAATTTACTGCTAGTGTAAAATCAATATCCAGAACTAATATAGCTGGTTAATTAATTATTAGATAAACAATAAGTAAAATTTCCATTCATACTTATGCAGAAATAAGTAAACACAGCGTGTGTATGCAGAGCATTATCGATTCATTCCATTAGCCTTGCATCTTACACAGAGTAATAAATACAGTTTACAATGTTTTTGAATGTCTATCAGATACCTCAGGGACCCACTAGCCTGGCTCTCAGCATCTTAGACACATGAAAAAAATACTCATAAAAAAAACAACACCCCAAAACAAAACAAACAAGAAAAGAAAGCAAGCCCTAAAGCTTGAAAGCTGGTCTTCAGTACACCCCTTTCTCCTCAAAAGTTTGAAAAAAAAGATTATAACATTAAGCTTATCAGAGTTGGATTAATTTGGTCCAAAGATAGAAGAATAAATTAAAAACTGAAGATACCTAAGAGCAAAAGCAGGGTTTTCTCTTTTACATATTTATCCAAACCGATCTGTAGGAGGAAAGCTAGGAATGGGATTTCAACCGTAAGTTTAAATACTGACAGATCATACTGGACATTCAACATTACTGTCTTTGGGTTTTTTACTTTATTTGAAGCTTTAATTGCCTTTGTGTGTTTCTACAGCAATGTTTGCAAGCCCCTTTAAAAAGTGCTTTTGCCTCCGCACTGCTGATTACTATTACCTTCAGTTTGCTACGCTTTCCTAAAAAAGCAATTTGTGGCTTGTGGTGAGGTACAGTAGTAAAAGACAGTCTCGGCGCCTAGCCTACTTTAAGGAGGGTTGCTTGAGATGGCACTTCTCTTCACACCAGACTTATACTAGCCAGTCATCAGCTCAATAACTAGAAAAAAACCCAACAACTTTCTAAGTAAATATTTATCAGTTCAAAGCATGGAGCCAACCTGGTACTCATACATACATGGAATGTACAGTCAGAGAAACCATTTCTAGCACATAGCAACAAATTTTAAATTAAGTAATTTTTAGCAAAATGCTTTGAAGTTAAATCTATAAATGTATTTAGTGTTTGTGCTCTCTTAAGAACTTGAGCCAGTCTGTGTTACTGAACTCCCTTGGATCTTTTATTCGCAATAACTTTGGGCTAAAATTATGCGATTGCAGCACAGTTTACTGAAGCCATAACAACTCAAACATTTTCTCTTGACTCAATTACAAACTTCAACACACTTTCTGATCCTGATAAATAATAACACTGAGGTATGTTTTTAACTTTACGTATATGCCTAAATGCCATTTACTTTAGCAGACCTTAACAGCTCTCCTGTACAGGGATGCTTTCCTCAAAAAGAACCTTCATTATAAGCTAGCTACTGGCCTCATTTCTTATCCTTCTAAATTCTTACCATTATATTATAAAATTATCTTTCTGCTACATTCAGGTCATCTGTCTTAGAAGCAGTGGATATGAATATAACATACAGCCTGACTGTCTTATATCTAGGGTAACAACATAAGCAGAAGGGCAACAAAGTAAGTTCTTAAATCTTTGCAGCATCCATTAATCCAAGGTCTCATTTCAGACACAAAAAGTTACCTTTTATATCAGATACACTAGCCTACTGAGCCCTGGTTTAGATCTGAATAAATAATTTTTTAACCTGTTCAGTCAAATTGCATTATTTAATTCATATAATACCCTCATTAAGATCCAGCAGTCCTCCTCACATCATAATATATGATGAGGACAATAGGAAGTTATTAATAAAATACACTATGAAGGGTAATATAACTAATAGATTGTTTTGTGGGGTTGAAGGCTGACTAATTATTGGTATTGTTCTTTACAACCCCCTGATGAGATTAATAATAAAATACCACATGGGACTTCATCGTCTACTGCTCAATTCAATATTTAGCTGGTAATTTAGCTTCATCTGAATATAATTTTCAGCAGCTCCTTAGACAGCCAAATGTTACAACTAAGCAATCTAGGCACCCATTGCAGGCAGTGTTGTGTTTCCTATGCGAGAAGCAGGAAAGGGACTAGTCAAAAGTGCAGAAAAGGCAGTACAGAACAAGGAGATAGGCATCCTGCATTGAAGACGTGGCAACCAAGCATGTGAAAAACAGTAAAAAAACCCCAGTTCTTATAAGTTACTTGACGGGCAGAAGTGTAGTCAGAGAAGTCAGAATGATACATGACCTTTTCCTGAGATTTCTACCATTATATCATAGTTGTGTAGTGCCCTACAAAAAAACCCCACATTTTTTAAAAAGCATAAACTAAGTAAGAAGCAAGTTGCAGCAAGTGATACCTAAAAGCAATGCAAAAGAAAAGATTCTAATTAGGAAATATTGGGAGGCTCTTTGATACCAGAATTCTCTGTTAATTGTGATTCTTCACTCTTTGAAGAAGTTATTTTCTTCTTCTTCTTCTTGTTCAACTCCACCAGAGCAGCATTCAGCCCTATGGCACACAATACCAAAGGGGTGACTAAAAGGTGAAGATTAGTGGTATAATGCTGATCAAGGGTAGCAAGGTTTGGAAAACAGGTTTAAAACTGGCAGGTAATTAATATGCCTGCTGCACTCCAGGCCTGAGCCAAAGGCAACCTCAGAAGGATGGGTTTATCCGTCCCTATCTTGCACTTCTCCAATTTCATTAATATTCTGTAAATTTTAATATGCACAGTTGTACAATATTTTAAAGAATGGGAAAGGGATTGAACTGAGAATATCTTGATAAAATGCAGTTGGCAATGGTGCATATGGTGTTTGCTGGGGACATCGCCCAGGCTGATCAGAGAAAAGGCACTGAAGCTCCACCATGAGATATTTTATGTTTTCAGTAACTATCAGCACTGTCACTAAAGGCTGATCTGCAAGCATCTCCTGTGTCCAATTATCACTACCCATTTTGGTAAATGACAAGCTATCAGGACAAATCTGTCTTCCAGACTCCTTCTGGGTATTTAAACATAGCACATTTCCCTGTTACAAGCTAAATCTGTGGGCATAAGCACTATAAATGCAGTTTACTGAACTTATGGCAAGATTGCCTTTCTTCTTTTGAAGAAACCGAAAACCTTTTTATGGTTTGAGTACAGTTTCTCTCTCTCTCTCTTTTTTTTTTTTTAAATATAGAGATTGTTTGATCCTTTCTACACCACCTTGGGTCACAGAATGAAAGCAGGACTTCAGAGGAATCAGGTGGATCCAGTCACTTTCAAATTTAATTTGCAGCAATAAATGGGATTCTACCTAAATACGATTCATTTCCCCTGCAAATCAGCCCAATGTTATAACCAGCCAGCTGTATTTATAGGTCTGATGGTCACTTCAAACTACACTGTGTGATGAAGTGTAACTACTCTTTGCTGGCACAACTTGGGCCCAGCTTCATGCTAGTTTCTTCAGGCAGGTCTGGGAAGGATTTCTTAGATCTCATAGAGGAGAAACAGCAGATTTCCCAAAGAATCCCAAAACCTGGATGCTTTCCCCTGGAAATGCGTCTCCACTGGACAGAGGCAATTTTCCTCTACAGAACCAGAGACCTTCCCTCTTCATCCACTCCTATTCTTACCTGGGAGAAGAGGGAAATGATAATATAAGATTCACCTCCTTAAATACTTCCTTGCTGATGACAAATGTCTGTTTTTAAACACTCCGATTGTTACAATTTCAAGTGTCAATTTTTTTTTCCACTTTTTAACAATTTTTAACTGTAACCTGTAATGCATTCATAATTAGAGGTGCCCTTAAAGATGTGTGCAAAATTCAAGTATGCAATTAATCTTACTGGAACACACTGCCATGAGGTGGCTGGCAGGAGCTGTCAGGCAGGTCCCAGGAACACTCTCACTGCTGCTTTCTGCAGTGGCCACGTTGGGGGGAAAGATGGGGCAAAGGAGGGAATTTCTATACAAGCCTGACTGTTCTCAATGTGTTGGTTACATCCTTCTATGTCATCCTCCTACACCCCAACTAACAGTGCATAGAAGACAAGCTGCATCCTAGAAAGAGTCCCCATTTGTTTCACTGCCAGCCATGCAAGAAGCTCCTCAAGCAAGCCTTCCCTGCAAATGCTGAGGCAGATATCTCAGCTACCTTCCCAGGCTCCTCGAAACCACTAAGGAAAGGATCACTTCACAGTCAGAGTTTGGTCACCTCAAGGGTTTTGCTGTGGAAGTACAGTTGAGAGACTCCAGTCAAAGGCACAGCTCTAGGCAGCACTACAACACAGAGGAGCTGCAAATTAAGCTACCAAACTTACTCAGGAGGCCACAGAATATCCCCCAAAAGGGCATAAAAGTAGCTGAAAGCCGTTAATCCCCACAACCTCTGGGATGCCAAGTTCTGTGCCATTCCTCCTTAGCCATCCAAGCAGATTGTAATGTTTCTTTTTCTTGAAGTACATTTCCAACTGTTTTCAACTTGAAAATATTTTCCAAAAACCTTTGCCCTTGTCAGGAGCAAGTGTTTTAGTGCCTGTCAGGATTGGGGCTCAGTGCTCAGCTCCTCTCACTTTCTGGTGCTTCCTTCATGAAATGGGGAGTTACTGCTTCTTCCCTGCCCTGTTAACCTTGTTTATTTAGATAGAAAACTTGTTGGGAGAGGAACTGTCTCTCACCATATGTACGTAGAGTACTCCGAACAATCAGGCCTTTGCCTCTCCAGGCACTATCAGTGTTTAAGTAAGAAAGCCAAGTGATGATAATTCTTTGAGAAAAATGCAGGGAAAATAACCTAAAAATCACCAGAATTGACATAAAACTCTCCAGCAGATGGGGGCCTAGCATTCCCTGAGGGCCCTGCTTATGTGAAGACCAGTTACTTGTAAACATTTATAAATTCTGGCAAATATGTACAGACTTCCACAGAAGTAATTGTATTCCCCTCCTCTTGCATCAGAGGCAGTTGGTGCCGTCTGAAATATACCCCATCCCTACGCCATATCTACACAGGCATATGCGTCTGTAAAATGAGCTCTTGTATCTGCTGATGTGTTGAGGGCAAAGAAAAACCCCCATGAAAAGGTGGTTCTAAGAATCATTATTTTTGATGGAAGTATTGCCTGTGTAAGATACACAAAGCAAGCATTGCAGTTGACTCACCCAAATTACTTTAGATCTCCCAGCCAAGGTAAGTCATGCTGTTCATTTACTGGTAGGGGCATTTTAGCTTAAAGTTTGCCTGACAAAATAACAAAAATCTGTTTTCCAAAATACAAAATGACAAGTTATAATGTCCCACTCAAACGTTTCAAGTCATAAGTCATTTATATTTATAAAATACAGTGGCTGCTGAATACTGTAATAAAGTAACAAAAATCAGATTCAAATTAACAGAAACTGCAATAAAATCAAATAGCAAATACAACCCTGTCACACTGGAAAACTAAAAGATTATAGAAAGAGAATGATTAAAACTATCTTTATTGATAACAACATTCGCTAAATAAAATCAGTCCTTTAAACCCTATATGACAACGACGAACAAAAAGGACACTCAACAGGACCACAGTTGCAATACACAAAAGCCAAAGAAATCCAACTGGAATGAGACACACGGTTCCCATTTGCTGCTCTGAATGTCCCCTGCCCTGACAGAAACGTGTGGCAATGAGGTTTCATTAGGGAACAGGCACTGGATAACTACTCGGATAAATATGGCCTACCTGTAATAGCAAGCTGCGGCCAGAGCATGCTGACGGCATATTTCTAGAGAATACAGATGGTGCGCAAAAGTCATGTTATAATCTGAGAACAAAACCTCTGCCTTCGTGTATTTGGGAATATTAATATATAATAAGGACAGTGGATAAAAGCAGCCATTTCCTTACACTACCTAGTGGGGTCTGTCTGCAGGCTTTGAATCCCTGTCCTGAGGCGCCCGGAGAAGCCCTCAGCAATTTGCAGGGCTGCACCATGAAGCTGGGCTGGCAGCCCCTCAGCTGCAGAGCTGCTGCCAGGGATCGAGCATCTCCTGCTCAAACACACCAAAGGTTCAGCTCTTTCCAGCACTGTTAAAAATGAACTTTCCAGCACCTGTCTCTGATTTCGTACATTTGCCAGCCCTGCTCCTGCAGGTACGCTGTCAGCACAGCACACAACAACTCATCAGAACAGGTTGTTATTTCCATGTTTGTGTTCCCAGTCCTTGCAGTGCACTGGAAGCTGATGAGGATTTGCCAAAGCACTAACTGTGATCTGGAAAGAAGCACCTTGATTAGAGAGGCACTGAAGAGCAGCGACAGGAGTTGTACGACTGGCATGCTGAAGTGTGAGGCCTGATGGCTGTTTCCTCTTTTCCCACCAAGATGAAGAGGAAACTCACTTGGTGCTTCTAAAGTACAGTTTTGCTTAATTATGCTGCCTGATCACTTTAAAGCACTGTTTGCACACAAATGTTGTAGAAGCTAACTGTATGAGAACAAGCTAGCTGATAAGGGTGGCTGTGCAGGTGGATTTGAACCCCTTTTCAAGACAGAAGTTACTTACATCTGTTTTGAAACGTGGCACCTGAGTCTGTGCTGTATACTTGCCTCATGTCTGGGTCTAACTTGGAGAGTCCAGATTTCAGGCTTTGCATGAAACTCAGCTGCACCCCAGACTGCTCAGAGAGCAGCCCCTCCATCCCAGAGAGAGAACACCCCCCTCAAAGCCAGGGAGAGCACCTAGTGCTGTCCGGGTTTGGGTCCAGATCGCTCTGGTGAGACTCCCTTAGCAAAACGTAGCCCATGCAGCTGTAAATAAAGTGTGCTAAAATTTGCATGCAACTCTTGGGTATTACTTAACCTGCCGAGGTAATGAGCTGCTGGAGTGGGAAAGGCAGCAGAGGAGAGGGAGGAAACGGAGGCAAACAACCAATACCCCCTCAGGAGAACAGAGCTGTTAGAGACGGGGGTGAGGGCTGCTCTCCTGGAAAAGATGCAGCTGCCAGAGTGGATGGTTTGAGCAGCTCCAGCGCTGAACGTGAAGAATACAGCACATGAAAAGTGGGGTAAGAGAGGGAAGAAAAGGCCTGAGGCGGAGCACAGGTAGGAAGGATGGGATTAAGGAGCAAGGGAAGGGCCATGAAGGCAAGGGTAGCCAGAGCAGGGAAGACTGCCAGGAATCATGCTGATTATTTATTTTATAAGCAGTCTATAGTCCATAGTTACATGCTGTGCTTCTACAGGCAGGCAATGATGGCTATTGGAAAGTTTGTACTCCAACTATACAGTAAATGGAACCTTTGAATGGAATCACCTATAACATGTAATTTGTTTTCTGTGTAATAATTCTCTCCTGCATGCTGTTATACTAGAAACTACTTCTTCTAATGCAGGTGATTCTTGGAGTTTGTTTTCTGGACTACAAATACATTCTGCTCAGGGTCTGGAGAACCACTCTCTCTCCCTTCTCCCCACATTGCTTCCTATTCCAAGCAAAGCCAGTATAAGTGATTTTACAAAATGAGGAAGTTATATGGGAGTCAATATCATGTTACATTTACATTTTAAGGAGTTTTAGGAGAGGTACACAAGAGTATTGTTCATCTCAGCTTGTTCTATTTAGGAAGGCTTAGAATAACATAGTGAATGACACGTCTACTCCGATAAAACGCTAGAGGGCTTGGATGCCATCTCGCACTTCGGCAGAACAGTAAATACAAAGAGGCCTACTATGGGAATATGAATATTCACTAGCAACGGAGGGAGGTGAATTGTTATGCAAGTGGCAATATCCATTGCATACACTAAAATTCCTCCTGCTTCACTCTAATGCACAATGTTCCCCTGCTTTTAGATGGATGTATCTGAATATACTTTGTGTCTTTAGCATTTTTGTAAAGTCTGACATAAACTGATTTAGTTTAAAAAAAAAAAAACACAAACCTGAATACCAAATTATTTGTAATATATTGCATCACTCAGCTTGTTATAAACAGCTAAGAGAAGACACAGTTTTCTACAAGCTTAAATACTTTCCTCTGCAGAAAGTAATAGATGAGTTAAATACAAATAGGAAAGCTTAGTGAGCTGTGAAGTCTCATATTTGAACTATAAAACTGATGTCATTTTAAACTGACCTAATACTATCCTAAGTCTGATTGTTTGAAAGTCTCAATCATAATATTTGTTAAAGTATTTTATAGTATTAAAGGTCAGAAAATGGGGTTAGAAATTCTCTGAAAAATGTGTGAAGGAGATCCATATCCATCTCCAGCCTTGATACTCAGCACAGGTATTACCAAGCCTCCAGGAATAGTTTCAATAAAATAGCAACAAAACCCTCCACTAGTAGATCTGCTGGAAAAGTGTCCACAAAAAGACATTAATTTATCGCTTGGACATAGTAGGAAAGCTGAGCTTGAATTCAGCCTACGATCATTGGATGGACTGTGCAAACAAATAAACCACTGAGAATGGGCTAATGGAAGAGAATAATTTGGCCAGAGGAAGTAATACAGAAAAAAAACCCCAACCCAACCCATTACTAAAATGCATTATATTATTAATGGTTACCACATAGTATGACAAGGCAAATAAGGAGTAATTTAACTGAAGCATTTAGCCATTTCTCCTGCTTGCAGCTGTCTGCAAATAGGCTCCTATTATTATTATTACTATTACTCTTCAGAGTTGCTCAATGAACAGTGTATCAAACACATCTGAGCATATAATGTTTGCAACTGGTCACAAAGCATATTCCTTAGATAATTCATTAGATGCAGTTCAACATTTGCACTGTAGAACTGGCTGGCTAAAGCACAGGATAAAGTTTACGTTCCCTGATTGGCTAATATAAGCTTATAAGCAATTTCCATCTACAACAAGTTGCAAAAATAATTTTGTTTAATTTAATCTTGGCTCCATCTTCAACAATAGATGTTTACAAACCTTCACTTCAACAATTCCTCAGCAACAGAATTTTTCATTGAAAATCATCACAATGTCTACATTTGAAAAAAAAAAGCCTACAGGCGCATTGTGGTGGTCTTTAGTCTCTTTACATTTAAGTTAGCAATAAAAATAAGCCCTAAGAAGAGGCTTCAAGTGTCTTTTTGTTGTGTTAGGAGATGGCAAGGAAAAACACTTGCATAAATGCATTGAGCCCCAAAAGCCACTTATGTGCCATGTTCTACACACAGTAGCAAAGCATTCAGAAGTGAGGCAGATAATATTCTGCAGAGATGCATTAGAATACTTCTCAATTTAAATTTCTCAAGACCTCCATTACGGCAATAAAGCTCACCCCATTAATTTTACCCTTCTGAATAGGCTGAACATTAACTAAATCAGAATCAAACCACTATGTGAAGCTTAGAAAATAAAAAAATAGATAAAGCAAAGCTGCTATGCAGGAGCAACTTCCAGTAACAAACGTAACTTTTCTGTTATTCTTTCACAAAACTATGACTCAAATACAGAGAAAATTAATGCTTGAGGTTTAATTAATTCAATTACTGTGTTTTCCACCTGTGGCTTCATTATGATTAGTACTGTAGTCACTATAAAGCAACTGTCATTTGATTGAAGGGGACCGCAGTCCATGACACTGTGATATATAAATACAGAATACTGAAATTTGATTAGTTGTTCATGAATTCATTTTCTTCAGATGCTTGTAATAACGGATATCTGTCTTTCTTAAAACTCCCAGCCCATTTTTACTGAGCTATTACTGCTTGAATGAAAAATAAAAATGTTGATTTTAGATCTAAATCCTGAATTTGAGAATGACATTGATGGGGATATATCACAGCAATGCCACCGCATATCACAGCAGATGTCATTGCCTATGGATGATCTGTGGAGGAGAGAGAGGTCTTTACTTGCCAGTCCTATTTGGCCTTGTGTAGACCTTATTCATATGCCACAATCCCTGACACCAACCCTTTTGGATCATGACCACACCTGCTATATGGATATGGATATGTTTTTAACAGAGTGAAATGTTTATTTCCTTCTGTAGAAGAATTAGCATTTATTAGATCTGTTCCAGTGAAAAGAAACCTTCACAGACTTTCAAGAGTCATGTCACTTCACAAATTTTAGAAAAACAAGTATCCTGACACTTATATTGTAGTTTGAAATTTGGTGGCTTCCATACAGGAGGGGAGCAGCAGCACAGCCAGATAAGGGGAAGAGAGCTGTGCTACAATCAGCAATGTTACTTTTTTTTTCCCCAAGCTCACTTTTTCAATATTCTAATTCTCTCATAATTTCCATAAGAGGTCTATACTGAGCAAATAAAACCAGAAGTAAATTGAGATACTATTTAACAAAATGGCACAATAACCTCTCTTCACTACACCTTTACTTTTAGAGATACAGCCAAGCCCTTTGGATAGCTGGGAGTTATTTTTCCTCTCTTTCCTTCTGTTTTTTTTTTTCTGCTCTGCACACACATGTATATGACCCAGTATGCAGTAACACACCAGCCTGGAGGGGAAGAACTTGCTCCTGGTGTGCTATGGCCACCTTTCTGTTGGCAGAAAGACTTGTGTACTATGGGCAGCCATTACCTTCCCAGCCTGGAAACAAAATCGGTTTTGTAATTGGCAGGATCAGACTGCAATATTTCAAAGGAAATTACATGATAAATGTTGCAAACATTTTCCCAGCTTTGTGGCTACCAGAGCATTGTTCAATATGCTCTTTTTCCCAATCTAAATAATGTATGCGTCTTAATGATACGAAAAAGGCTCAGGTTGACAAAGAGTTGCACAAAACAAATTCTGCTCACTGTTTAAGTCCGTAGACAATTATTCTCTGACGTTTTATGTCTCCTCCATGCTAGGCTTTTTGCTATAAATTGCATCAGAATGTACAACATGAAGTGCACTTTTGGACATAAAAATCATTATACTCTGGGAAACAAAGGTCCTATCCTGTAAGGTAACATGACCCAGATCCACTAAATGACTTAGATGCCAACAGGAAAATTCAGGCAATAGAATCGTGAAGTGTTGCTCTCAAAATACCCCTGAATTCCTCAGTTACTTTTTGTAAGATTTATCTCAACCAGGCTCCTTTGGTGTAGCCATCTACATATGAGCTGCTTCCCTGTAGTCAGTGGAGAGAAAGAGATGCTCTGAGGCTGCAATTCATCTGATCTATTTTAAATGTCCACATTGGAAGGAGATAAATTGTTTCCTGTGCAAACATGTTTCTCTCCAGCGATTATAAATGAAGTCTAGAAATGTGACTCAGAGGTAGCCATGCACATTTGGTTGGGTGATTCCCATCCCTCATGTTTGCAGAAATCTTCTCTTCTGCACATAATCAGAACTGTGGCCAGTGTGCTGGGAGCAGGGCTGGATCCCAGATTTCCCTGCTTCCAGGTGAGTGCCCTATTCCCTAACCTGTGGTCTCAAGTCCCTTCTCCAACCCCATTCTGCCTGGTAAGCATGGATGTGGCTCTCTAGGTCCATTTGCCCACCATAAGCAAGAGAGCTGAGGAACCTGTTCATCACCAACACCTTATGCAAAGATGAGCGAGTAAATTGGGGCCGGAAAGGGATATGTGGCTGCTCCAGGAAGCAGTCGAGCTGACAGTCCCAAAATGAAGTAAGTCTTTCCCTGCAGACCAAAGCAAAGGCAGGATTTACAGCTCCTGGTTTTCCTCCTGCATTACCTGGTGGCTAGGCTGGCAGGTTCCCCACGCAGTGTTCTGGCTGCTGCAAATCCTGTTTTGAGAGTGTGGTTAAGCAGCACAGCTGAGCCTGTCCAACAGCTCCTCGTGTCAAAATGAGCAGCCTCTCGGCCTTCTTTCCATCCTACCTCGTCCTCTCCTGGCTCTGTAGGCCCTCCACCTCCCATGTTTGAGCTCGCCTGATTCCTCTGTGGGCCAGGTCAGGTAATTCACTTGGGAAAACACTGGGGGGATTTGTCTCTTGGTTTGTCTGGGGTAGCTTTCTGTTTCTTTAGCAAGCCAAATCAATTTGTGGAGGGGTTCAAGAAGTGCCATTGCAACTACAAGAGAGGACATGGCTGGAGGGAGACCACCTTGACAAGAACCAGAAGCTTAAGAGGTCATTGACCAAACAACCCAACTGCCAGCAGACCCGAGTTAGCACCATCATTCATCCCTCCCTCATTCCTTCACATTCCCCCACCCCCCCCACCCCCGGTCCTCCCTGAGTCCCCTCTCTCCCAAGTCAGCACCACAGAGACACCGCACTACCATTACAGCTGGCTGAACTGTTTGGCCACTTTCTAACCCAGTCTGTGAACTGATTCCAGTTAAAACCAAAAGCTGTCCTTTTTATAAGAGACAATGGTTTCACAGAGAGAGGTTAGAGAGCAAACAGAGAGTTGAATGGGCATAACCTCCAGCTAGGGTTAAAGAGTGATCCATTTGCTCTGGATCTGCAGCTGCAGTCCCAAGTGGGACAGAAGAAAACTGAGTATCACTGTGACTCCCTCCCAGCTGTCTCCCACAAGGAAGGAGGAGAGATGGAGATGCACAGTGCTATGTAGGATTGAGCTCAAAGTAACATTACCTAGCCTGATCAATTTTGGCATATTTTTCCATCTCTACCACCAGAAACCACAAGATATCCTGAAACGATTACATACAGTTAGCATGGGAAATTACATACTTCTTGGCAGAGCCAGTATGCTGGAAAGTTACACTGAATTTTATTTCACAGAAACATGCCATCCATACACTTGTTAAAATTCAACTGAACTACAACTAGCTCTTGCATTAGCATTTAGGAACAGACTTAAATTTTCAGGAAAGCATCCCTAAACAGAGAATATTTCGTGCTGTTTCAAATGTTAAAAAATATGGTTGGATTCAAAAGACTGTGCTGATAAATATAACTTTCTGTTACATCATAATTCTGAAATGGGCAGAATTATGCAGCTTTAAATGAAATATGGTCACCTCAGCTTTCTTGGATGATTTATTTTAGGTTATTACAGACTACTTACACTCTGCTCTACTGTTATTTTTTTATCTAGCAAAAAACCATATTGTTAGCTATACTTATGAAAGGGTGTATACATATGCATATATACATAGATATACATACATGCATATGTATATATATTACTCAATCAAAAACTGAAAATTTAACTCTTTGGACTCTTAAATATTTTTAGTTGTACCAACTGTAAAGCTTCAATTTTCTGGATGACAATTAAACACTTAATGCATGAACTCGTATCAGATACACAATTATAAGAAAGCATAACAGTTTTGAAAGTTTACTCAAATAAGGAGACTAGTTTGGATTTACATGTAAACAACCATGGTAACTTTTATTCTCTGTTTTAAAATATTTTTAAAACTACATTGTTAGCTACAGTTGCTGATCTAATGCTCTGAGTACCTCAAGTTTCTCATCTTCCACTTAAGACTGAAATAGTTTCCAACTGGGAATCCTTCTGTGGGACACTACCTTTTATTTCTTAAATGGTGTGGTAAAAGCAACAACAACAATAAATTTTTCTTTTTTTACAAATTTGTAGCTGATGTGAGATTTCATTGGAGGCCTGGGAAATTCCCAGGGAATCTGTATGTTTTGGCAGGTCTCTGACTACCACAGGAAAGCCTGGACAGATTTATAATGCAAAATTTCGCACATCTTCTCTGGAAGTGAACACAGGATTTAAGCATTCTCTACCATCACAGAATCCACAAAAAGAAAAATGAAAAACAAGTAATGGAAATTCCTTAAAAAGAAGGAACAAATCAACTAAAAAAATCTTTGCATTTGACAGAAAAAAAATCAAATTAGCCTTCTATTTTCCCCAGTTGCTTTACCTGAAATCTCTCCCTGATCTGGAAAGTCACACAAATGCTCCTTCTGGCATAAGGAAAGAAAGACATGGTGGGCAACAGGGAAAAGCCCAAAGAAGAAAGTCACCATCTTCAGTGACAGAAGTGGCTTACGCCTGCTAACAGTGTTTCTTGGGAACTGCAGCTCCTCCCTGCTCTTCGAGCTTTGCAGGCACTAATTTCGTACATTATGAGTCACAGAGATGAAAAGTGTGGGCACTGGGGGGGGGGGGGGGGGGAAGAGTATCCCAAAATCAGAATTTGGAAAGACACAGGCTGTTCATACAGAGGGAAAGGAAGGTGAGAACTGGCTGACAAATTACAGTCGGAAGCTTGAAGATTTAAATCTCTGTGTGGCTAAATGAGTGTAGGTGCAAACTATTGCAGTTTCTTGGCTTGGCTTAGAAAAGCAGAGAGTTGATGGATGAAAAATTGTAACTGAAAGGACGACAAAAAGATATAAACAGGCAATGAAAAAAACCCCAAAGGAAACCAGAGGGGGAATAGTCAAGAAGAGGAAAAGCAGGGAGAGGAGGTGACTTGGGGGTGGGGCTAGAAATGAGTTAAGAGGAAGCTAATATAATAGTAGCAATCGCTCTCACGGACCCTTTCTCAGAAATCATTTGCCAAAACAAACAACTGAAGATGATTTCTGGGGACAAAATAAAGGAAAAGAAAAAAAGGAAATTAGGATACTAGTTCTCCGTCTCCCACATTCAAAGGAAAAATAAAATGACCAGCAGAGGAGGCCACTTCCCTCAATAAAGACATGTACAGGTAGGGAGGAAGAACACCATCACAAGATCAAGGAAAGTAACCTACCCAAATGAGCTGAAAGGAGCTCCTTGCTAGAAATACAAGGTAGTGAGCTCAAACACTTATGGTTATGGAAAGAAACTGGGGAATACAATCCAGGACACAAAGACACAAGCTATTTTTGCGGAACCTTACCTACAGTTTTAAAAACTTATCCACCTAGTCAAAATAGCTCGTAGTCTTGTCTTGCAGGATAAAGTTTAGCAGCATACATTTATTTCCAGTCATTCTCTAGCCCCTTTAAAGCTCTCTAAATGAGCTTTGCCTCATTCCAGTTAAGTTACTGATGATTCCTTTTCATTTCCTCAAGCAATTCTAGACTAAGCGTTGTGCATATACACTAAGTAATAGCAAAGACAACGGAGCATATGAACTTCTAGCCTCCAGGAAAAAGCAGACTCCAGCTGCCCTTCAGTTCAGACTGAGAGTTGAAGTTGGTTCTCCTGGAGCACCACCTGAGGTTGACCCAAAACATGGAGGAATACTCAAAAAACTATCTAAGAACAGCAGATTTTGGAAGGTTGAAATAGCCTCCATCTAACTCGCTTACTCCAATGTTCAGGCTGCAGCCAATGCTAGTTGTGTCCCGGTAGGCTGATCCCTGTGATTCCCTGAACAGCCATCCTTAAATGAGAGAACTGTATCATGTAATTACCTGTATCACAAGCAATTGCTCTGAAATAGCGTAGTGTTTTAGAAGTGAACTGAATCCTTGTTTAGCCATCCTGAAGGTAAATAATGAAATAATTCAGTCACTTAGTCACTTCATTTTAAGGTAAGTTGGCCAAACTTTCTGAAACTCTGCAGCAACAAAAAATAGGATATTTCCTTAGCAGGACTGCTTTATAATACTGATGAATTTATATTTGTTAGACAAAAATAGCTTATGTGTGAGACAGAAAGAGTGAGAGAGCAACTAACTTCCCCCCCGCCCCTTTGTTATCCATTTCTAGATCTACAGCCACTGCAAGCACAGCATCTCCTGTCCCCTCCTATACCTTCCTGACTCCATACAGGATATCCACCCCAAGGCAGCCTGCTTTCCTAAAACAAACTGTTTCAAGATTCTTGGATTTCTTTTATCTGCCTATAAAATGCCTTTCTGCAAACAATGTACTCTCCCAAGGCAGGGGCACTGAGATACAGCACAGTGTCTCTTTGGTACCAGAAAAAGACATGTGCAGAAACTGACATTCAAACAAATACCAGACTATCCAAGCGAGGCTGAAAAGGAGAGCCTACAGATGTATATATAAACCTAAAATTTAGTTTGTCTCTTCCTCTGATTCACCTATGTGAGGAGCCTCCGTTCCCTATTGACAAAACAGGAAACTATACTCCTAAATTTGGTGCTTAAAATTAAGCAGCATGAGCACCCTTGTAGCCATCAAGCCACTACACCACTATTCCTCCAACCAGTTTAAACCTCTCATCTCTTGCAGAGTTTTCTGTTTACCCAGGACCACCTTGCCAGCCCTCTTCTTACTCTCCTAGAGCAGTTTTGCCAGCCACATCAAGCGTGGGCATCGCCATCTCTGGCAGGGCCTTGTGGGGCAGGCTTATGCAAGTACCAAGACCAGCTTCCACACCGGGATAAACTGCAACTAATCACTTAGTGCTCACAGATGGATTACGAGAATTAAATAGTTAAGGCTTTCATAGCATTTTCAACATATCTATGGCACTACAGCACTGCACAGAACATCGCAGAAATGCCTTCTCCAAGAAAAAGCAATCATGCTGCATGTTTACAAGAAGTCCCCACAAGGCATTCCTCTCATCTTCCTATTTTAATGTATTCAGCATCTCCAGTAACACTGCAAGGCAACACCTCCTTTCTGGATTTAAAAAAAAAAAAAAAGCCAAGAGGAAAAAAAACAGCTTTGGATATCTGCAGTCATACCTACAGCCTCAAACAGTTCAGTGACTAATTACCTTCTTTGTAGCTAAGGTGAGGTATGCTGGATATGGCTGATGAAAGTCCATTTGTAGGAAGGCTAAAATATGTAACAGAATCAACTGTATTTTGCCCTGTTCCTATGGATTTCAGTAGCGTAAATGCAAGGAAACAATACCATTCAAAGTACGCGATTAGCGTATTCTCTTCATCTGCTTGAAAAAGGTTTTTGATAGATTACCTAAGCTCTGTGAGTCTATCGAAAATACAAGGTCTTAAAGTTGCTATCCATTAACCTCAGAGACAGAACAATTAAGAGTGCTGGAAGAAGCAAGAGTACAGGTTCTGCTTTTCTAGTTTGCTTAACTTCTGAAAATATCTTCCTAACGTCACGTTATTTTGCACAAGTAGATACAAAAACATTTGTAAAAATAATCCTTTGTATTAAGATACTAAAAACATATCAACCAGACAATACAAATCATGGCTAGGAAACATCCTTCTGTCATTAAAAAAAAGACGATTTATTCTGACAGTTTCTGAGGATCTTTGATATCAAAGTCTCTTTATAAGACACTGACAGTCATCAAGTGGATGTTTGTCAAAGTACATTTTCCAGATGTCTAAATAAAACTGGTTTACTTTGATGAGTTTATACTGATAGCTGAAGGTAGAATACAGGCATTGCTTCTATTTGCAGTGCTTTACTTCAATGGCTTGCAAATTTGCTTTAATGCTCCATCTATTTTTTTTGTGTTTTTTGAGAATTAATTATTAAAAAGTCATAAAATGCTTACTGTATTTTTTAGGAAAAAAATATACAAACTACTCTCTCTTGCACACTTATTACAGCAGAAGTAGTAATTATGAGGTTGGGATGGCACAAGGTGGTCACACCAGAGGACAACCTCCAGGGCATGTAATAGAGGGTTTAACTCTGTTCCTTTGAAATACAGGGAAGCCCTAGCATTGATTTCAGTGGGAACAGGATCAGCCCTTCTGAGAAAGGCTTTGACTGAGCCCATCAGCTGCCTCACTCCCCACAGCCCCACAGACACACGTGCCAAGGAGGGAGGAGACCGACACACCTGCGTTGACACCCGTTTGCATCCTGTACGTGTTTTGGGTGCACAGAAGACCTCCACACAGTCCTTGGAAGTCCCTCCTGTCTGTCCCCTTTAATCCCATTTGGTCTGGGGCCAAGTTTTGGCCTGTAAGTGAGGCATTTTCTTTTTTGTTAATCACAATATATACTATGAAAATTAACCTTCTTCTGACATCTTTTATTTTTTTGGTGGCTCACAAGTTCCTTTCTTACACAGTTCAAATAAAACACGTTTGTTTTAAAACCTAGTGGAAGAAATAGCTGTGCAGAGTAAATCTATTTACAAAGGTACCAAACTGTGTTATCAACAGTTACATCTCACAAGCTAACCCAAATAGTTTAATAAAGAGGGTTACTGTACCCAGCATTTTTTATAAATATTTATCTCAGTTTACATAAATCAGGATTTAGGGAATGGAAAAACGCGAAGCAACCTCCACGTGGTGACATTCTTACTCTGTTTTCCCTGTATTTATAATTTAACTGATGAGGATAAATTGACTTATTCTTCATTAGTAGCCAGTCAGAAAAAAATAACTTGGCTGCTAAGTACAGGCTGAAGCATAAATAACCCTGCAAAATGCCTGAGGAAATTAACTGAGTGAGCAGAGCTAAAAACAAGGGACTATAAAGAGTTCCCTACCTGTAAGGAGAGCATGAGATAACTGTGGATGAGTGCTGATGGGAGCCACAGCAAGTCCCCACAGACCTCAGCATCTCTCACCCACACCAGAGAGGCCCTTTCTCACCCAGCAAGCAGGAGGCAAAGAGTTTCTTTGCACACTGATGCCACAGCCAACTCCTAATCCACGCTGCACTCCCCGAAGACATGCTTGCAGAGCCCTGCACTGATGGGGGATTTTACCTAAACACCATTCCTAAACAGATAAAACAGTGGCCCTATTTTAGGTGAGATACCAAGGACCTCTAAGGCTAAAACCCATGTGCTGCTGCAGCCTTGGCTGGAGAGCTGCCCCAGTTCCACCGTGCCCAGAGCACAGAGGGAGACAGTGAAAAACACATCCATGGGTGTGCAGAGAATAGGGGAGTGCCCATAAAGACACACACATACAACCCCAAACATTCACACGTAGAGTTGGGGTTGCGTTTCAAATACTGCGAGATGAGATGGTTTCCAAAGTCACATGCACTTTGAAAAGCATTATTGGTAAATCTAGCTGTTTCAGGAATACTCAAGTCCCAGGGAATCATAAAACCTAACTCCAAAGATTTTTTTTCTTCAGTAGAAACAGTGATGAATTACCTTGTTATTCAATCACAGTTAGCTTCTGCTATATGAATTTACAAAGTAAAGTAAATTTTTGTGCTTGTCCTCTGCTGAAGTAACACTTGCACTGGGAAACAATGCAGTGTTTAAGGTTACAAAGAAGTATTTTATCTAGAAGAGCTGTAAAGCTGAGTGGAAAGGGTGTTGTTAAGATCAATTTTTAATCAGATATAAATTTAACAAAAAAATTACCCTATTTTCATTTGGCACAGGATCCAGTCCACAGCATTATCAGTTATCTGTGTCGCCTGGAAGGAACTCTGGGTAAGTCACAGGAAAAAGGTGGGAGCATTGTCGTGGTTTCCTGATGTCCAGAACACTACAGTATTGTTCTGCTTTGCTTTTTTCCTTTCTTTTTTTCTTTTTTTTTTTTAAGAAGGCGTTATCACATCATGTCATAATTATTTCTGCAACATCCTCTTTCCATACAGGAGCTGATGCACTATTTATTGACTTTAAAAACTGCATCAATATACACGTGCAACTCAGTACTGTTAACTCTAAAAAACAGCCAGTAATGTTGCTTTTTAAAGATACTTCTGGTACAGCATTGTCTACTATTTCACTAGAAATTCTATTTTATATGTTGTTGTTTTTTCTAAATAGTATCTTAAAGTACCAACTATTCTTTTTAGTCAAGATGTATGTTATTACCTCAGTTTTACTGAAGCACAGAAGTCTATCATTTAACTAGAAAAGAGCTGAGGTATTTATCAGTGAATTAAATGTCTCCTGTAAAGGTTCAGGAGACTGTATAAACAGAGTTTACAGAACCTAATAGGCATTTTGGTTTTAAACAAGCTCTGAGCTTTACATAGACGGTGCCATACACTAAACCTGAAAAGATACAGGGAAGGAATACACAGTGCATGTTATATAGACTTATTTTGGGAGGTGTTGGGTTCCCCCCCCTCCCCAGTTATTTGTAGAGGACATACAAAGCTAAAAAATTATGTTAGTACTTTAAGACACGTTCTCTTTAACAGCATTGATGAATTATTGTCTCAGGCTCAAGGGGCAAATTGAGCTTTGTTTCTTGTTTTATAGGACTGAAGCATGGGAAGAATCCATGTGATTCAATAGTGTTTCAATATTTTACTGTTGAATTGCAATATATGACGAGGACTGCTGCTCTGAGGAGGGGAGAGATCCAACACTTCAAGAATATAACAGATCCAACATTCGACATATTCCTTTAATGTGTGAAAAACTGCCTTGTTAGTGAGAACAGATTCAATATTTCAGTGCAATATGAACATTATGGCCAAGATATTTAAATCTGACTGCTGATAACTTACATTACCAAATCTGAATTAGACACTTTAAATGAACGTAGCCTGATTAAAAAAAAAAACCACAACAAAACACTAACAAAATCAATTAACATGATCCAGAAGTGGCCTAAAGGAAGAGAGTAAAAGCCAAGAGGCATGTAGAGCAACAGATCTCCAACCCTGACCAACAGGCTGAAGACTTAAGCAGGGATGCCTGAGAGTGTCCACTGGGATAAAATTTCTCTAAAACACAGTTTCCTCCTGCTTTTTCTTTGGCATTCTGGATTGCTTAACAACGGATCATGGCAGGATTACATGGGTGATGCTATGTCATCTCCCCCATGTTCTCTCATTTGAAGAGAGGGTAACAACAAAATCAGACAAAGTTAGAATAAAATATATAGGTACATATAGTAAGAGCATATAACATATGTAATATATATTTGGGGAGATATTAGTTAGACTTGGAAAAATCAGTTATGGTCCAGAAATCTCAGACTGAACCTTAAGAAGTGAAAAATAGGGCCATGAGAGCAACAAGGGTTATCAGGCGTATTTATTCTTTCTCCAGGTTCCAAACCAGTACTTTTTATCTAATGGATTGTTAGCTCTTCGTAAAGATGTTTTCTTATTTTTTGTCAACTAACCTCTGTTCATCATAGTGCTAGGGAACCTTCATCTTAGAGAGCTCTTACAGCAGAAGTGCCTGTAGGAAACGCCTTTAAGGAACCCTGTTTTCAAACCCAGTCCTCTAAACATAGGCCATTCTTGCTACGTTACCTGGGGTTCAGACCCAGGCAATGAGTTACCACCGTCTAGCATGTGTCTGTACATCAGTCAGACAGTAACTGACTGGGTGCATGCTGTTAGCCTACCACAAATTCAAGGTAAGGCGCATTAGGGAAACTGCTAACACAAAATATTTAAGCTGATGATATATTTTATTCCATGTGGTGCGGGTTAGGAGTATGCAGGGTCAGCTGTGAGCTTGTCTAAGCTCTCTGTCTGCTAAAACTGCCATTCAGTCCTAAAGGAGGAAGCCAAATTCAAAATGCTCCTGTATGGCAGAGCCTTTTCTTGTTTCAATCGGTCAGCTATGTATTCCCTATTTAATCATACAAGCGTTGCATCAGCATTTATCAACTCTTTTGACACAGACTAAGACAAGCACGTTTAGCAGCCATACACCCAGAATTTTCCTCAGTTCTTTGTATGTTTTAGGAGACTAATTTTAAAACTAACAAAACA
>NW_008824806.1:4551512-4554178 GCF_000699105.1 Pygoscelis adeliae | reverse complement strand
TATTCCCCACATCCAAATGAACAGGTGTTGTTCCACCTGGAAAATGCTGAATGATGATTAGTGATCGGGCTAGTTTACCCTAATATTTACGGAGATTATGACAGCTCTCAGGAGAGGAAAGTCCTGTGGGAACAGTGTGTAGGAACAGCCCATCACAGGGAGAAGGGTTAAGCTGGATCATGCCCAAGAAAAAAAGCTTGGACTAGCATTTCTGTGTGGTGTTATTTAAATACACATGCTAATAAATACAATAGACTGTAGAAAACATGCACATGTGTGTGAGGGAATTACATTTATTATTTGACTGAGCTTCAGTCTGCACTCAATTCTGTGAACATAAATAAATGTTCGCTGAAATTACTAAAGCATGAGAGCTATTTTCTGGATCATCCCCCTGAACTATTAAGGCAAAGCTAATATGTAGATAGGAAGAAAGAACTGTCTAGATTGTGTTATTCAGTGTAGCAAGCAACTGCCTGTAACTGAGTCATGTTAAGTTCTTGGTACTTCTATTCTTGGTCTCCAAGGCCAAAAAGATCAAGGCAGCACCTTAGTCAACAAGTAATGGCCAATGTTGTTTTCCACCACATGAAAATAAAGTGGTCGGGAGACACTTCTTTTTTCTGCCATCAGCAGTTTTGCCCAAAATACTGCACAGGTTAGCTCACCCTCCTGTAAGAATTCTCTGCTATCACAGCCACACACAGATTTCTATACAAAGATAAATCATTCTCGAGCTGTATAAATCAGCTTTCCATTCCTTTCATGCTATCACTTAGAGTTATGGAGGTGGAGAAGGGCTGGCTTAAAAACTCGCCATTCCCAGGGGTGTCTCATCAGCACCGGGGACTTTCAAGTTTGAACAGTGCAGAGTTCAGTAGAAAATGTAGAAAATATAACAAATTTTTGGTGTGTGGAAACTGTTTAGAGAGTTGCAATAACATAAATTAAACAATTGCAAATGATTGTCAGATGAGGGGTTTTGCCAGCCAACCAGGCTGTTACGGTCACTGGGGGGAGACTATCACAGGGAGTGATGTGGAAAGAATTGCCTCTGATATTCTGGCTACACTTTATGGAAGAACAAATATGAACCAAATCCAAAGTCAAAAAGAAAATGGGAGAATGGAATTGAGTCTAGCTAGCAAAACTGAGACAGAAAAAATATCTCTAACATACATTGGGCAGAGCTCTCCAGAATAGTGCAAATCTCAGCAAACGCGAGAGAGGACACCACTGCATGGGCAGCTGCAAGAAGGAAGGCTTTTCATTCTCTGGCAGCTTTAGAAGCCCAGTAAGAGGGGGATACCTATATTTTCTCATCTCTTTTGCTATTGAACTAAACATTTTTTGCAGTCTGAAACAAAAGCTCTGAATTGCAAGATGAAGGACATTATGGGAGATATTCTGACTGCTGCATTCATAGTACAGGTGAATAGTTCTGCAAGTTCCCAGGATCTAACTCCCGGTCAGTCTGGGAAAGCTGTTCCTTGTGAAAGTTGTTCTTTCCCATGGGAATTCAAGGAAATTCAAACTCTAGCAGAAAATAAGAGGAACACAAAAGCCCTCAATGATCCTCTTTTCCTTTCCAGAACTCCCAAAGCATGTAAATTTGAAGTATTTTTAAAGCCAAAACAGTGCCAAAGACATCCAGTTTGGAAACCACTGTGTAGTCAAGGGGAAAAGGAAATGAAACACGGAAAGGGAAGGGGATGTAGAAAGACAACACGGGTTCAGTAAAGGACCTATCAATCACCAGCTAGCACTGGGGCATCCTGTGCATTGACAGCTACTAAGGACATCAGCTTTTGTGAACCAAAGGTGAGAGAAACCAAGGAAGGATCAAAAAATAAATGGAGAAACAACAGGGAAAGAAAGAGCTCTCAAAGGCCAGGCACTTTGCTTCCAAAAAGCAATAAGGTAGATCTGGAGGAATTCTTTACTACAAAAACTGAAAAAGCAAAGGGCTCATACAGCCAGACATCACGCAGCATATGCTGGTAAATTGGTTATGCATGAGGGAGCCCCTCAAAAACTAACACAGTTCTCAGATTTAACCGAACAGTAAATTTTGGCCCTTGGTATTTTTAGCTCTCTGCTGTTTGCTGTTCTAGCAACAACGTGCCTGTAGTTCTGGCAGCAATTCATACTGTAAATACCCACTGCATTAAGAATCCTGCAGAATTACTGTCCATAGTGGAAATATCATGCCTAATGCTGCGTTGTTACGCTTAGTGGTGCCACTCTTGCTGTTTGTATGGAGGCTCGGGGTGGACACATAGTGCACGGAAATGTTATCTTCTCAAAGAAGAAATGCAAACCCCCTGCATTTCGTACACTCTGAAAAGCGTAACAACACTTGATGCTTGAGGATGCGGTGTTCCTCTGATCTGATCATGCAACCAGCACATCTGACATGTTCGAGCCAATGTTGTATCCTGCCCTAACGATGCAAAGCCATTCTGTGCCCTGCAGTCCTCTGGCTCTGAGCCTCTCAGCACCACCCTGTCTTTCCTCTGCTGCTTCCCTTCTGCCATCAAGCCCATTTCAGGGGAGTAAAGGATGAAATCTCTCAGAGCTCATGCAAAGGGTACATGGACACTGCTAAAATGTTTCTGAGCTAAATAAATAAAACCTTTGGCCAGGAGCATATTCTCAGCAGTGGA
>NW_008824806.1:4548706-4551477 GCF_000699105.1 Pygoscelis adeliae | reverse complement strand
TTCCCCCCCCCCCCTGCAAATATTTTCAGAGTCATTTTCTGGCAGTATGACCTGCCTACTAGAAGGACCCTGCTAAAGTCACTGCCTGTGGGAGGTTACTAAACAGCACCCAACTGCAACAAAAGCTGGGGCATGGCCCCAGCTGTTTGACCTCCACCATGCACATTTGCCCATACAGTTCAGAGTTTGACTCTCTCTCCACTGGTTTGTGAGAGAGAACTAACGCCCCTTCATTGCTGTTAGGCTTTTCACACAGTTCTCTGCACTATAGCCCATTCCTATGGGGCTTCATAAGAGAAAAATACATGACCTCTTGGTGCTGCAATAAATCCTTCTCAGCAGATCTGACTTTAGCCTTTTCAAGCTCCTCTATCTGACCATGTCATCAAGCCTCTTCCTTATCAGTCTGCTTCATGCAACATCTCACCTCTTCCTAGCCTCACTTCTGCAACCAGCCACTTAAAGCCTTCCTTTCCTCTTTTGAGTTGTGCCAATGACCAGGAGGGGAAGCTGGCAAGTGAGTGTGCAGCCACCACAAAGCAGGAAGAAAGCAACAATGGGTATGAAATCCACCCATCCAGCTAAGTTACAAAACCATATTGTTAACCATTCTGGCTCTCTGACCCCATTTAAGTTCCCTTACAAAGAAAGAACAAACTAACTGTTTCCATCCCCAGCAGGGAGGGAAGAGAGAGATATCATTGTCGTTCTGACACTTGGGAAGTGCTCAGATACAATGGCAGTAAGTGTTAATACAAGATCCTAGACAGGCAGATTAGGACATTCTCCAAAAAATGTTTCACTGTGAGAGAGAGATATGCCAACCCATCAATGAGCTCTTGTCAGGGGCACTGAAATAGTTGGACAGGCTGAAGGAAGAAGCATGTAATTCGTATGTTAAAGATTCACTGCTAGCTTTGAGAGCTTCACTCCTTCCATTCATCCAGTCATCCAACTTAATGCTTATTTTGCTGATCCCAGCGAAACAGTGAATTGTGTGAACGTGAGGCACAGAAAGGAGAAAGGCTTCTAAAAGCTCAAGTACAATAAAAAGTATAGCAAAAGTTATCTTCACTGCAGCCATCTGTGCTGAAAAAACCCATTTAGGCCCCAGTTTTACAATGAAGTCAGGCACCAAAAAAGACTTGTGTGAGTGCAGAGCTTCTCAATGGTAGATCACTTCATAGGTGAAGGTCTATGAGAACATAACACGCAACCCCATCCCAAACTGATCTTTCAAAAATTTTCATGCAGGAGAGAATATCTGAGGTCTAAATTTTCCATCTAAATGTAACCTTCTGAATGGGAGCAAGATGGAGGATGGATGGAAGGAAAACAGCAGAATTTGCCCACTTCCTTCGTACTCTTATCTGAGGAGATCAGTTTTTCTTCAAATTTCATGCAATGTAGAAGGCTTGCACACTTGTGCTAGCTTGTGACACCCTAAAAATCAAAACTGCAAAGCCTCTTCTGACATGCCAGCCTGTGAGAGCACTGACATGTGAGAAAATGTTCAGTCTATAGATGCTCTTTCTGAGTTTCTACGCAGATCTCACTCACTATCTTTGAGAATTTAAACAGATAATGTCTGGCAGTTCAACTCAGGCATCCAGGCCTTTTTTCCTTTTCTTTCTTTTTTTTTTTTTGGTGGGGGTGACGATGATCTTTTTAAGGCTTTGTTTAATATTTTTATCAATTAGCAAACAGACTTGGAAGCTAAGTCAGAGCTAATGAACTTTCAAACATGAATCTTAGACAAAATCAGATGGGGAGTGTGGATGGAAAAGTGACAACAGAATTTTCTAGGGTTTTAGTTTTGTGCATTTTCAAGCGCTCTACACTCTCCTAAATGATATTGGATTCAACCACGAGAAATTCACAGGACCTAAACCCATATTTTTTATAGAATATGTATTCAGTTGCTCCTTTTGGCAATATCCTCCTGTTGAGAACACACTGCCTGTTCTATTTCAGTAAGTAGAATCGCCACTTTTTGGCTGCAGACCATCCTAGAAGCTTACAATGTTTTGCCTTCTTTCATACATATATTATTTTCTTACATACTGGGGGAGCAGAGTGGGGTCCTGCAATATCGTCTCCTTTTACAGCTATAAGATATCAGCTATATTTGTAGATTCTGTCCTTCACCTTCTCCTCTCTGTATTAGAGCTCATGGAAAATGGTCAAGTAACATATTTCAAGCCATGTATCAGTTTTGGCCTTTGTATAAACACGATGGCAGGCCAATTGTACACACTCATTGCTAAATTACGTTCCTGAAAAAAAAAAGAGTTATTCTATTGATCATCACCAGGTGACATCTGTTAAGTCCTGAGGAAGGTTCCTCTATGGAAAAATAAAAAATAAAAATATTTACTTAAAGCAAGTCTTAGCATTAGAAAGAGAGCATCAAAGCTGACTAATCTAAATAGCATCTATCAACTATCTTTACTCTTACTGCCTAACAAAAATAAAAGCCTCTGTGCTGTTCTAAAACCAAAGCTGTTACTTTGCCAATATTTTCCTTACTCTGCTAGCTGGCCCATGGTATTCCACAGTATTATTTAGTTTGAATCTGTTTTTTCACAGTGTTCCCAGGAACTGAGCAGGAGGGTTTATGCCAGTCTGTCCTTTCCTGGTCTGTCTTTGCAGGCAGGCTGGCCAAGCAATGCAGAAGAGATGGCACTGTACCTCCATGTTTGTGCCCACATGGCCAGGACAATTAAAGCTAGCTTTAGGGTCTACTTCAGTTCTCAGAGCTTTGCTGGCAT
>NW_008824806.1:4527616-4548685 GCF_000699105.1 Pygoscelis adeliae | reverse complement strand
AGTTTATACAGCTATCATGTATGATGCCTAAAGTTTAAAAATGTGTTCATTTACTAAACCAACAGTTGTTGAAAGGATTTCCAAAAAGAAAAAAGAAAAAAAAAGGACACTTCACAGCTATTTTAGTGTTTCATCTTTGTTCACAGTTTGCAAATAAAAGTCTAGATTGGTTGCTACTATAAAAGCAAACAGACGGTTGAATAAATATTTTGGGTTTTCCATACTGGAATACATAACCTCCTTTTAATCAGTGCATATTATTGATTAAAAAGTAGCATCAATTTTGTGGACACAGATATTAGCTATTGGTAAAGCACTTAGTCTTGATGGCATTATCTTTTTTTCTCCCTTTTTCCTATTTTTTTTTTCTATCCAGTTAAGCAGCTTTTCTCCTCTGAAGATCACTAGATCACCAGATAGCAATCCACTCATAAGCACAGTCAAAAGATGCCCTAGATAAGATTTGGGGTTATAATTCACAATGTGTGTAATGTATGTACTATTCAGGACATTCTTGACTGATATCACTGTACAGCATATTAATTCGCAACATGGATAAAAGATGACTATGATGATTTTCAGAAAAATATTGAAAGAATTTTCTTATTTTGCTATTATTAAAAAAATCTGCAACAAAATTAACATCAAAGTTGGAAAATTCAGAATTGTGAATATATTGGTCTTTTGGGTGCTGCTCCAGAAAGCCTAAGAAATGATCCAGAGAAGTACAATTTCATTACTGAACTTCACTATCAAAAACGTAGCACCATATTATTAACAATCTTTCCAGGGCCAGAGGACAAGAAGAGTTATGTCAGAGGAGGTCTAGATCTGGGTCTGAAAGCAGGTTGAGAAAGGAAGGGTGCTGCTCAACAAATGAAAGTCAAGCAGCATGGCTCATACAAAAAGGACAGCAACCGAGAGGGACACAGACAGCCCAGACATATTTTTAACAGCTGAATCGGAAAATAGGTGAGATTTGAACAATGAATCTTCTGGTCATGGCCAGATTGCCTCCAATGGTCTTGTCCATTAAGCTTTAATATGATCTGTGGTAGAGCACAGCAAGTCACAGGTACAGATTCAGTTGCCCTGGCATGAGCCAAAGGTTTCAGAATGGACTGAATCAACTGCCAGGTCTGTCCCACATTCCTCCAGAAAAATCTGCACTCACAGGAAGGGCAGTAAGCAGGTAAATATTTATTATTTCATTTGCATGTACAAATGGTTTGCCAGTTCAACACGGGGGAAGAAATGCAAAGGTAACATTTCAGCCAGGTACTCTGAGTGAGGGTTAATCTAACTTTGCATTCAGTCACATAATTTACTAAAATTTAGTACAAGATACATCATTATTAAAGTGTTCATTTGGTCTGGATTAGAACTGCAAGAATTATTTGTGGAAGGGAAAGAAGTCTTTTGATAGGCCTTGTAGATCTAGACTGTAAAGTACCAATTAGGTAGGAGAATATATATATATTTAAATTAAAGATTGTAACTATCATTTCGGACTTTCTTTTCCATTCCAAAAGCAAAAAAACCTCTTTGCTCTGCAAATTAATTCTTATAAATCTAGAATCATTCCAAGTGATTCCATAAATCACCTTGGGATGATATGCTATACCAATAACCAGAAACTAAGGGAATGTCGCAGAGACAGAAAAGTCACTACAGACTTTTCCTTAACTCACGAGCAGAATTTTAACAAGGAGATTTTACAATTCTTTAGTACCCCTTCCTAGATCACAGACAGCTTAGTCAGGTCTGTGGTACTGTTTTTCAGGGCTTTTTTTTTTTAAACAACTACATTGTGATATGAAACTATAACGTTTTGCAAATCATAATAACAAGGACCTAAAACATATTTGATGAAGATGTACTAATATGCCTTCAACATTTAATTACTGACACCTCATAAAAAATGCCAACAGTCCAAGGATAGGTTAGTTAATATCATAGATTGACGGTTGCAAGTACAACCTCAAAATCAAGAATTTTTAAACTGGACTAATCACAGAAGTTAATGACTTCCCTGAATTTTCCTTGAATCACATCTCAATAATACACAGCTCATTGGCCCTCTCCCTTTTAAAAGCAATGGGGCAGTGACCGCTGCTCAGGAACTGGCTGGGCATTGGTCAGTGGGTGGTGAGCAACTGCATTGTGCATCACTTATTTTGTATATTCTTTTATCATCATTATTATTATTCTTATTATCCCTTCCTTTTCTGTCCTATTAAACTGTCTTTATCTCAACCCAAGAATTTTACTTTTTTTTTTTCCCAATTCTCTCCCCCTTCCCACTGCGGGGTGGAGTGAGCGAACGGCTGTGTGGTGTTTAGCTGCCTGCTGGGTTAAACCGCAACAGTATCACAGCATAGTTAGCCATGGCTCCTAAATGTATAAGAAGAAAAAAGCGTTCGAGGACAGTTTAAACAGTAAAAGTGTGATGTAAACAGAAATATTTAGGTCTTAGTCTTAACAGAAGCTATGCATTGTTACACAGCATACAGTAGACTGAGGAATAGCACAATAATTATGACACTACTACTTGAAATATTAATACTTTTTTTTATGGTTTTAGTAGGAATCAGTAGGCCATGATTGAAAAACCATTACAAATACAGATATTTAAAAGGGATCATGTTGTGGGAATTGCGTTTGAGAGAGAAGTAATGCCAAAAAAATCCTAGACACTAAAAATTTATGTATACCTAACTAAGTATTACCAATTATTACACAAAAGATTATGTATAGTGAAGATGGTAACAGAAATACTTAAGGAGAGTGATTCTAAAATGTGAACTTACAAAGGAAATATGGCAGGTGTAAAAATTTACATGAAATTTGGTACTTGATTTCAGAAAAAAAGCCTATCCAAACTCAGATCAACCAAGTCAACTGAAAAAAGGTGAAAATATTCAGCTCTGAAAATACACAGTTGTTCAGATCTGTAACCTGTATTATTTTATGCTTTTCTATTGTATCTATTTCATTAGCTCTATTCCAGTAAATTAGGTTTTGATTTTCAAAAGCTTTTCAGTGTTTTTGATTTTGTGAGTTCCTTCAGACTCTCTGCAGCAGCATTAAAACATAACCATTTCTTGTTACTAATCTAAAGAGAAGTTGGCCTAATTAATATTGGTAATTGATTAAAATTGATGAATTAATTAGTTAACATGACACTGGTGCTGATGTTGGCTCCAAAGATTTACTCAAAAACTGAACACAAAGCATGATAGGCTTCTCTAAGACATTTGTTCTGTTTTATTGTTTTCCTGTTGTGAACCACTGCACTTAAAATATGCAAGATGCCTAACGGAAGAACAACTTTACAGGCAAGGATACAACAGGACTGGGGAGCAAGTTGAGATGTACTCCATAAGGATGAGGTGTGTGTTCCTAGTATGAGAAACAACTTGGGGACACAACGTGATGGAGGAGGGAAGAGGGCACCAAAGGAGAGATGAAGCAGGAGAACTTGCAAAAACTCAGACACACTAACTGAAAGCATCGTTTGGAGGAACTTCAAAGCAATCTATGAGACTCTGCAGACATAACCATCTGCCACACACTTCTAAAGATCTGAGCTCTCAAGGGGCTACTTCTTGCAAGACATGAACATCTTCACAGAAGAGATTAGAGATACATCATGAACTATCTCATCCTGACCATTTATCATGATAAACCTGCCAAGTGCATTAAATTTGCATAAAAGGATGTGGTCGCCTTTAATAAGCTACCTATTTCTTGATTTCTCAGTGACAAAAAATGAATTGAAACACATTTAGTAAGAGTGCTGCAACTAATCATTGACCGAACAGTCTCTCACAGAATTGCCACGCTACGATCTAGCTCCAAGATTTTCTAAATGTGCTTTTTCATTCATAGCATAAGTTTAGGTTGTCAGCTATTACAACATCGTGCATCTCTCTAAATGAACAAGAGATGCCAATTTAAATTTGTAAAAAAAAAAAAATCTCTCTTACAATATCACTTAAAAGGAAAAACCCACAGCATTGGTATTTTGAATGATAATCAGTGGTGGAATCTTCTGTATTCATTGCAGTTGCCTGTATCAGCAACAGAGGTTCTGAGTGAAACTTCAACCAATTTCATTTTTTTTTAAGTTTTTATGCTGACATGTCTAACATTTTCATGTGTACGTTGTGACAACACCCAAAGGGAAATCCTGAAGGATATTCAAATCTTTGTAATCTAGTGAACATTTGTTGATAAATAATATATTAGCTTTTCACTGAGTTATTACTTCAATGTAGTTTTTTTAGATACATCCTAGGCAAGTTTTAAATGTAGCGCATCAAGGTACTAAAATTTAACTAAGTAAGTAAATCGTCTTCGCTACAGGATATTATCCAATCTTGAACTTTCATGTCAGGTCACAACAAATTTCAAAATGTCCTTTTAAAGACACTGTATGCCGCATCAGCAAGCACTTCTGCTTTTACTGTTCCCTTTGGGTTAGTACTGTCTATAAAAGTGGTATTTAAACATTCGTTCTGTTCATGGTCAGTCAGACTGGTATATTTGCTGGCAAGTCACTTCTGAAAACCTTTCCATTCCTAAAGCTAACTTTCACCATTTACTGTATTATTCTCCTATTTCCCTGAATCTGAAAGTAGAGAATGGAAAATTCTGGTAAAACTCACTATGGGACGCATACCTTGAATGCACCAATTATTTGCAAGTGTGAATGCTTCTTCCTTCCTCTTCCCCCAAAATGACATGGTTTCCAATTAATTCTTTCCAGATATTGTGTTCAGAGTCTCCAGTAAAATCAGCAAGCCATAGACAAAATCCCAAATATATTTTACAAGATGGTTTCTGTGGGATGGAGGGGACTCGGCCTCAGCTGAAGGACTGCTACCTGATAATGAGCTCCTCTTTCCACCAGCCACTACAAATAGGATTTACAATCTTCCTCCAAAATGCCTGTAATACTCTAGGTTAATATATGAGATCTCACCCCCTCTAGTGACTGGTCCCAGTGAGAATAGGATACAGTTACTTACTGATAGTTAACACAAGCCATTCCTTCAGCTTTTGCTTTTGATGCTGAGAATCCCAGGTGCTGTGCCTGCTGCCGACCCAGGTGTCTGCGCGCCAGCAGCGCTGCCAAACTGCGCGAGTTCTGCTGGAGGCTCCTACAGAGGGAACCCCTCCAGGGTCTTCTTCCGTAAGGGCTGTCTGCAAGTACTTGATTAACAAGACCAGCCTACGTGATTCTTTAGTTTAGAAATTAAATGTATTGGCTGAAAGAGGAGCAAGGCAGAGAAGCATTTACAATTACATCTTATTGTTGCTTTGTATTTACAAAGCAACAATAAGAGCCTCCAGTCTGGAAAATTTAGGCCCCAATACAACAGTTGCCTCGTTCAGACACGGCCGTTCCCTTCTAGGTGTGGGGCTGCCTTGTGGAAAATCTGACAGCACTCCAGCTCAGACCTTTCCTTAGCAGACCTCCAAAAAAGCCCAGTAGCAGCATTGCCTGGTGCCCAAATGTCTGTCTTTAACAATATATTTACAATCTGCCTGGTACTGTGGTGACAGAGCACCTCAGAGGCTTTAATCCCCTCCTCCTGCCCTCCGCTCTCTCCACAGGCTCCGGAGGAGCGCAGTGGGGCTGAAGAGAATTAGCAGAGTTTGTGGCAACTCGGCCGACTTCTGATGAGGCCTGGGCTACTGCCCTAACAGCCTCCTTCCCCCTCCAAAAATATTACATGATTACATAGGCAAACTGATAACAAAAAACAATGTCCTTCGATGAGGGTGCAAGTAGGGGATTATTTGAAAGCATGGTAGTGAGAAAATTTCAGGCCATCACACTTTCACTGAAGACGCCAAGGTTGCACCTCAAAGGCACAGTGTATAGAAAGCAGAAAAATGCAATGGTGAAGCATTTTCTGTGAGAAGCCACAAGAGAATTGAAGAGTCTGTTATCTTTGGGAAGAACCTGGTAAAGTCTTTCTATCACCGCAATAAATAAATAAACCGACAGTCACCACAGTCATCGCCTTCCTTGCAACTCCTCTGGAGTGACATGGTGGGGTCCCAGCTTTCTAGCCCAAATAACTTTACCATGCAACTGTTTATGTTGTGAGAGCTTTCTTCAATGGATTCATGCTCAACACGTAAAAGGCAAGCCACAATACACATTTCAATATTTAAAAGCATAAATAAAAATCTTAATAGATCCCAGATGTTTCATTTCCTCCAGCCCTTGTCAATGATTGAGTTGGTGCTGATGTAGATGATTTTTTAAGATCAGTGGTCAGTTTGATGCTGAAAAAGGTTTAGATGTCTGGGAATTTCAAATGCAATTCCTAGAAATAAATAAATCATTAAGTAGATGCAAGGGAGACAACTATGAATGCAAGTGGCTGTTGTTTTGTAAACTTATTTTATGGCCTGAAATGCACCCACAGGTTTTAAATGCAACTGAGTGTGAAACCCTGTAACATTTTGTCAACATATATAAAACCTTGAAGAGACAATTATTTCAATCTAATTTTCTTAGCAAAAGAATTCCAAAGGTTTTCATACAAATAACAAACTGAAGGAATCCATACTTTAAGGTAGATACACGGTGCTGGTGCTGTTGAAGCTAATGAAGAATTTGCTATTTATTTCAGCAGAACTCAGATTTGCTAGCTTCATCCATTTTTCACTTATTAAAGCAGCAAGTTGTCATTTACTATACCAAAGAAATAAAGCACTACACAGAAAGCGTGTCTACAGAAAAAAGCTGCTGGGCCCAGTAACTGAGGCCACGCTGCCAAGCACACAAGTTCACAACTGTAATGAGTGGCTCGATTCTCTCGCTCTAATTTTAATGGAGAAGTCCTTAGTCTCCTAAATGAACGCAAACGGGGAGGAGGGGTTTGAAGCCCATATTTAGCTTGCACAGACCCATGATGTGTGCACTTGACGTCATAAAAATGTTGTAAGTCTGCCAGGTCAGCAGCCACAAACCCCACATGCTGCCAGTAGCAGGCTGAGCAGACACTAAAAGGCTATGAATTTCATTTAATCGTCTCCTTTCCCCTTCCCGGTAAAGCAGTAGAGGCGAGGAGCTGCTGGAGAAACACACTTGAAAAATATTAACTATGAATGTCCAGCATTTAGTTTTGATTGGTATTAAAACCAAACAAATGAAGAATAAATCTAATAACAAATCTTGCAAAATTTGTTATTTATTAATATAGCTAACAATGTAGGCTTCGAAGTCCACTTTCAAGGAGTGTGTGGATAAGTTTAGCTAAACGATGTACTTCATATAGCCTGCCAGATCTACCTACTATTCTGCTAATTTATGGGCAATATATTTCTCTCTAGTTAAATATCTGATTGAGAAAAACTGCACCTCCTGTCTGTTATTTGTTTTGCTACACAATATTCCTTAATAGCAAGTGCTGCTTGTTCTTAACCCTGCTTTCAATTATACCTTTGGCATTTGTGAAATGATAAGTGCAAACATAATCTAAGCCACTGAACATGTGGTTTTATCACATGGCCAACTATGGACAACACTTAAAACCTGAATATGCCCTTCTAGTCCTTTTAAGGTGCCTCAAATTCATCTCCAAGAACTAAATCACCTAAAATTGCTAAACCCATTAGAATAGGTAGGTCCCACAAAACAAATTTTTGCTGAACCAGCTTCTGCACCTTCTTCTAGCACCTTCATATACAGATGCTCATTTCATTGAGGTAAACAGGAAAGCTTTGCATGGGATGAGGAGCTGCAGTTACAAGATCAGGCTGAAACAAACCTAGGAAGCTTGTGATAGAGAAAAAGAATTTTTTTTAATATTTTTTTTTTTAAATCACAACAGCACCATTGGCCCACAAACTATGTTATTTGCAATCGTACATCTGTGTGCCATCAATCTCTAAGGAAGGGAAAAACTGCTGGGCAGAGCTCTCAATTTATGTTTCTCAGTTGACTCTTATAATCACACTCAGTGTTCTCAAGCTTAGTGCAGCTATTCTGGTAACAAAATTTGCACACCAGGTGGGTTTATCCAAGTTCCCATGGTCCTAATAGTTTCATATACTTCCTAATAATAATTTTGAAAATTATATAGGTAATTGTGTTTCTAAAAAGCCACCTTCAGCAAAATTCAGTGTTCTTTCCTCTCAACAGGAAAAATATTTTAATAAAGTAGCTAGTATACACTTATAAAAATGGTGAGAAAAAACTATTGAAAAAATCCACCCTTTTTTGATGCTGTCTTTAGATGCAGCATTAAACAAAGCTAAGGGAATTCTGGGGTCCACAGGTGATGAAAGGCCCCAAAATAGGATGGGCACTGAGCAGGACAAGGATCCCTTGGTCCTGCAATACTGTGATCCGGATGAGGCATTAATATTCATATTCTAGACTGCGATTAGAAAGACGGGTCTAGCTCCTGTGCAGGTGTGGGCCTAACCCAGCAGAGGTGCAGTGAACTGCTTCACTTCCTTATTGAAATTCAGTCCATCTAATTGATACTGCAGAAGGCAGTAGCATAATGAAATAGAGCAGAGATCGTTTCAGTAGTTTTACCCTTCTATGCTCTCCTGCTACTGACACAGGACCCAACTCTTTCCAACTTCAAGCAGTCTCAGGAACGATTTAAGTTTCTATAATATGGTAATCATTAAGATATTGCTATTAGATCACCATTCAGAAATGTATCAAGACTGTGACTACCTTCATTTGTGTAACACCAAAAATGTTTTAGTATTGCTTAAGGTAGCCCAGTTTCTTTCAAAATTACAATTTAAACAGCGCCTTTCCCTCAGAACCAGAACAAAATATTTATAACTACCTCATTTATTTGTAAGCAAATACAGGTAACGTCTGTTAAAAAGCAAAATCCATTAGATACTGGGTAGTTTTGGTACTGTAAGTAGTCTCCAAAAGGCAACAGATGTGGGGACGGGGGAGGGGGGAGTTGATTTTGTCTTTTTAATATTCAAAGTGGGTCTGTTCTCACTGGCTAATTAAATCAATGAGTGCAAACAATAAAAGAAAAAATAAGTGTTGCATTTCTTCCCTAGAACAACCTCTCTGGTTCATCTCTACTTACTTAGTACAAGAACTTATTTATTACAAGCCTTTACAATATTCCCTCCCCAAATCCTCATGAAATAAGATACATATTCCACAGGACCAGTTCCCATCAAGAAGAATATGCTTTTCCTGTGGAATTTAAGATAAGATAGTCTTTCCACTGTTAAGAGAAAATGGACTCAGAATGAGCTCCTTTGATTGATGTGAAACTACTGAAGAACCACACTAAAAAAAGTAATAGATTTAACAACAATATCAGATGTACAAATCAACCGGCAGAATGCTGCCCTAAAATACATTTGTACTTTCTTGGCAAAGCCAGTAGGTTTGCACGGGTGTGCTGAATTATTTGAGAAATAACGAAATGTGTTAATAACATTAAATAGTCATCTTCCAAGAACCTACAGTATTATGGCATTTTCTAGTCAGATAATTCTTTGTAGTGCATAAATACATGTAATATCAATTAAAACATTTTGATTTGTGAAATCAAAATCAATGTGGTATAGTTAGATTTGGTTTTGAAAGTATTTTAAATACTACTATCTACTTTTAGCCTTTAGTTAGTTACGATACATAGCACAGTATTATAAACAAGCGGCAGATACAGACCAGAACTCCACTGTGCTAGCGCTGTACAAGAACAGAGAAGGTGGTGCCTGCCCCAAGAATCTTATAATATAATGGTACACATCATGAAGACAGGGTTGTGTATGAGCACCAGTAGCCACCTAACTTTAAGAGCATAAAGCTCAGCAAAGGATCAAAATACCTATGCACGAAATAAGGTAGATGGCATGCCCTGAGCCCTGTGCTGCTACTGCTTCCCACACCAGCAAGTTAAATGCAAGTTTGGGTGTGTACATCTACATATTATGTTTAAGTGACAGCTCTGTGGACATACCCGAAGATAAGGGACAATAGAGGGATGCAGACCCTTTGCATCCTAAGTGAGTGTATTCAGCCATAAGTTGGTATTTGGCAACAGAAGGCAACCATTTCAGCCCAGTTGTTGCCAAGTTTTTGAAAACGTCAGAGCCAAGGAAAGTGTTACGGGACATAATGCATGAATTTACAGGAAACTCCTCTCAAATGCTTAGGATCATCATGGAAGAAAACATGGACGTGCTTGTTTGAGGATGTAACAAGTGACAATGAAGAGACTAGTGTCAGGTACTGTGAGGTCCTCAGCCCTTACAGATGCAGAGTTCCTTCTCAGCTCCATGCATTATTGGCCCAATTTTAGCTTTATTGAGAATTTCTCTGCAAAATACAGCTTCATTGTAGTTAATGATTTATCCACAGCTGAAACACTGACCTATTTAACGCCAAATTCAGGGGTTTACAGAGTTGCATGCCCATTGCCAAATGCTTACTATATCTTAGTTACTTTTAACTCTGCTACTGTTTTAACATACTCAGCACCAAGAAGTACTTTACTCCTTTCAAGCGTTCTTTTGGTTAACCAAATTAATGGTTGCAAACAAAAAATATTTACTCTGTACTGCAGCCAAAACAGTGTTTCTTTATGTAGCCTGAATGATGACCAAACACTAGAGCACTGGAGATAATAGCAGCAGGTCAGACTTTGCGAAATGATGCCCCATCTTATGACACTTCACAGTAAAATACATAATATAAGGACCCTGAACAGAAATTAGCCCACTACCACTTAATTTAACTGTATCTCAAAAACATAAAGTAACCCAGCGAAGAGATTTCTGTTGATAGTCGTATGAGAGGGCATTTATCAACACCCGTTAACCTCTGTTTTTTACCTGTTAGTTTTCTAAAAGATGCTTGTGTTGCTTCATAAGCCACAAGGTGTCACAGTGGCTCAACTGGTAGGATTTTTGTCAGTCTAGACACGCAGGTTGTGGCTTCAGGTTACATACCAGTGCTAACACCGCTCTGTACGAGGAAGTCTGTGCTACGCTGCGTATTTAGAAGTGCAGCCCTTTGGATGAAACAATCAGTCAAGGTGTAACTCGGTTGCTTCAGGATGCTCTTGATGTGGGTGTTAAATAATCTTACAGCACCATCAGAGAAGAGATGTACTTGGTGCACTGGCATCTTGACTGATCTTTTTACTTTGCATTATTAACCCTGACAGAGTGTTAAGAGGTACTGAAAAGAGATGAGCTAATAATTCACATCAAATAATAAATTTTATGAATTCCACTTCGTTCTACTCAGAGTTGCTAGGAATTAATAACAATTTATTTGAATGCATTAATTATTCAAATTTAAGACACATTTTTGCTCGTCTTTTATAACAAGCAGTGTGCTGTAAGCATGCAATATTCTGCTAAGACTATATGCTGTGATTGGTTGTATATTGTGTGTTACTGTTTCGCATCCTTGACTGGATGAGCACAGATGGAGCTAGAGCTTAAAATGCCAGGAAGCTTTGAATTTTTTCACCAACTCTTTCTTACTGCATTTTTCTAAAGTAACTGCATGGTAAGCAGTGCCCTGTCCCATGAAAGAAATATGCAAGTACATCATATTTACTGACCTGTAATTTTCCCATTGCCACCAGTCATTGCCATTAATTTGCTTTACATTCATACACCAGTCAGTCCTCACTGCAAAGCAATCAGAGATTCTTTCCTGGTGTATTTCATTGCTAAGTATCGTGGTTCTATCTGGGAGGTTTTAGAAACTCAAAACAGGAAACGCTGCCTCTCAGCTCAGCCTGTATAAAATAAGCAACTTCATTCCAGAATGCTTAACAAATTGAAATTTGCATTCTGCAATTATTTATAAGAATAAAACTCCATTGATCAAACATTCACAGAAACGCATAAAGAGCACGAGCATAGCCAAAACAAATTCACTGTTAAACTCAAGTGAATAGTCATGGAAATTTTGCGTGTAGTATTTGTTGCACTCAGGTAATGAACCTTTACCCAGTGTGTTGGCTTTTCATGTCCCATTATTCATGCCAACACATTCATTAAAATGGATCTATGCTTTTTAACATAATCAGCAATGTGCATAGGTGTGGCCTTCAAAGAGTTATTACCATAGTTTACAGGCATGCTGTTCGTAAATACAAGCAGAACTCCAGTCAGTGCAAAATGCCAAGCTTCCCACAAAACATATGGTAATTTTTGCTCTGTAAAATGGATAGATGCGCTATATAATGCATAATTGCAGCACATTATATCTGAACTTCTAATTGCTTAAAATGATACTTCAAATCACATCAACAACATTATTACCTAATTACCCTAAGGGTTAACTGATACTCCAGTGATTAAGTCTAGGTAGAAGTGATAGCGCTATTGTACTGCCTTCATCCACTACAGCAAGTAGTATGGTTGCAAATGCACATATAGAATCTATATCCTGTCAATGTTTTTAACATCTTGGTATGGCGTAGAAGAAAGGTGGAGAAATGCTGGCCGAGTACCAAAAGGAAGGAGGGTCCCTCCTGCAAGATGCTTAACAACTTCAACAAGAAGAATTTTCATATGCTCTAAAGGAATTATTTTACAGCAGTTCTTTTCCTTTCTAGTCACAATGACATTATTGTGATGTGAAATGGAGTAACATGGAAACATTTTTGGTGGTCAAAGCGGATAGAAGAATTATGGAAGACGGTGACACTGATCTGAAAAGGCAAGTTACTATCAGAATATGGGGGACGGAGTAAAACAGACAGTTGTAGGCCTTCTTCCACCGCTGCATAACACACGTGTGAGACTTTTGTACACTGCATGAAGAAAACATAGCATTCTAGGTACGAGGCATTTCATATTCCCTTTTTCCAACTGTAAAATACTATCCTGGTTGCAAACCTAGCGGCAAAGCAGGTTTCATGCCTGCCTTGCCAATTGCACCCTCGAGGATCTCTAGTCCGCAGAAGAGTAGATGGTTAGGAACGCTGGTGCTGCTGACTGCCTTCCTGAGGGATGGAGTATGGTGAGGATGCTTCAGCTTAAACAATAATAAAACTAAAAAGTTTCACTCTATTTACTTTCTTGTTTTCTGAGCATTTTCCTCTCTCCATGTGACTACTGTATTTAAAGATTCAGAATATTTCTTTTCGTGTAATGTGGTCATTAATATTTCAGAAATCTCTTTGTAACCTGCTCTAGGACAGATGGCAACTCTTTCTCTGATACAATCTTCTGCTAATGGCTGAGGCAAAACTACACAACTGGAACAAGAATCAAAGTAAGGTACATGAAATACTTTAAATGTGCAATGTACTGGAAGTCATAATTTTCTCAATTTACTACTTTAGAAAATAACCTAATAAAAAATGTAGTTAGGAAAAAACAAATGTTTGAAAGTCCAGAAGAAAAGTAAAAATAGTCCGCTGCGCAGGCAATGTAAGACTGCACATAATAATACTCAAACAGGGACAGTTGTTTTTTCCAGGTATTTAGTTTTTGAAGAATAAGCACAGTGGATCTACGATTAGGTCTATTCTTGTGTCTGCCTTAATCAGGGGTTTCCAAATATGATCACTTTTATATACATACAATGTTTCATTTGCCCTCTGAATGCAACAGAAAACGTCATCCAACTAGCCTGTGCAATTCTTCTGGGTCATGAAGGATGCTCTAGTCTGCAGCTAGCAGTTGTGTAAAATGGATGGGATCTGGACAGATATTAAATCTGCTGTACGTGAGTGAGCTGATGGCAAAACTATACACAGAGATTAGATTTCCCCCTTCCCTTTTTAAACACACACACAAATGGTACAGACAGATTTGAATGATTTCTGCTCAGCTAACTAGGCTTGGCAAGCTGACTCTGTGGCTTAGAATCAGGAAAAATGGGTATCAGCAGGTATTGCAGATCACGGGTGATAGATATTACAGCAATGTTCTAATGTATTAGTTGCTTGGAAGGATGAAAAGACCTAACTATTTAGTTTGCAGGTAACCAGCCAGTAGATTTTAAGTACATTTAGAAACTTATGTAAAGTTATGGCTTTACTGTGTCAGTTCTGAGTTTGCGACTCTGCCCTGGCCAAGTACCTGGATGTGAATATTGACAACAGAAAGACCTTAGGGAGAAGTTCTAGTTTGATACTTATATTTTGGCTGTAATTATCAGAGTTATTCATAAAGAAGAAGTCTGCTACGCTCAAGTCTCATGCTTCAAGTATGATGCAGACGGAAACACCACCCTCGCCAGGAGCTTCATCATGAGTATGTCGTCTTGACAATGGTGTATAAACAGCAAGGTGGTCCCAAGGCAACCTAAGTCTCACGGAAAGGATAGCCTCCTCCTGTAAAATTCATGGCCTTTGCAAAGACTACACTATCAACACTCTTGAGTCCTGAAAAGGCCATAGGCTTAGAAAGCCACCAAGTCCTAGTTCATGTTTAGTTCTGCAAAGGTCTCATTTTTCCAGGTCGGTGATTTTTCACTAGCCCCATAAGGCATGAAAGTGCCAGAGCTGTCTCCAGAAGCATAGCTGTTCCCATACTGAAGTTTATGGTCTGCAGGTGGTTCTAGTTGATCCCCAGTTACCTCAGGAGTACCAAGGGTACTATTCAGCTTAGATCAATAACTTACAGGCTTTAGTTTAGAAGGGCATGGCTGCCCACCACAATGCAATAGAAATGGAACAGTATTCTGACCAAAAAGTGCTTTCTCTCTGAAATTCTAACAGTAGCCAAACACAGAAAGAATGTACTGGGGAAAAGAAAGACACAAGCATAGGGAGAAGATTTCAGCCAGGGGTTCGGGGAGGTTTCTTTCACTACTATTGTTGCGTAATAAGTAAGACCATTGAGACCTGGCCAACAGGCCCTGCCCTACCACAGTCTTTTTTGGAGACTAATCATCAGCCACTTTGGGGCAACCTTGTCCCTGCCAGGATCACCCCTCTGAGGCTTCAAGTGGCCTGGAAACAACTTTCGGAAAGGAGCACCCAGCAAAACTGAGGACATATGCTGGCCTGTTTACACAGTACAGTGCAGGAAAGAAAGCTCTTCTTGGGGAGGAAGCAACCGAACAAAGTATCAGCGCGGTTGGAATGCCTGTTTACAGCAGATATGCAACTTTTGGCAAAAAGATACAAAAAAATACCATTTGAAGTGAGCAGTCCAGCTAAAAATATTGCAATGAGTTTAGCAATCTACCCATACCCTTTTTCTGTAAACAAAGAAAGTATATATACCAAGAACAAATGTTGATTTTTTTTTTTTAATCTGATCTTGCAATCCTACTGCAGGCAGAACTCCAGCTTAAATAAGAGCACAGAACTGGGCCCTCGTTATGATCTCTATTTTGTTCCTTCTCACCATCCAGAGGCTTCTATTTTAGAGACTGGGTCTGCATAGTAAATCTTGTTTACATCAGGGAAAGACCAAGTTTAAGTTTTTTTTAAGTGGATTTATGGTTTAAAGAGTAAAGAATGAAAAAGAGAAAAGGAAGGGTTGAAAAGGTTTCTTTATAGAAAATGATCTAGTAAGCATCAGAGTGATTTGCAGAGAAGATCCATTTTTATATTTTCACACTGACTGTCTCTCCCCCCTCACCAGCCCCTGCCCCCAAAAGCTCCCTGTTCCTTACGCGTACAGTTTACATTCTATATTATAACTTTAGGGGGAAAAAAAGCAGCAAGACATCCCTGATTGTAAGCTAAGGATCAACATGGAAAGGAAGTAGAGTCTTTTTTTGCTCCCCCAGCCTCATAAGAATTGTTAGTTTGTAACAATTTTAATTGAAAACAGCTGCAACTGAAATTTTTAAAAGGGATGAAAAAACTATATGAAATAAAAGACAATCAGTAAAAAGAGCCTTGAATCCATTCTGAAGTCAGTGTCTGCCTAAAGGAGTTCAAGGGTTTTCTTTTAAAACTGACCTTTTAGTTTCAGCAAAGCATGGTTTATAAGTACTCTTTTAAAATACTTTACTCATGTTCCTCCAATTGTTAAGTATTAGTATGTTTGTGGGTGAAAGAATATTTCCTCAAAAATACTTTGAAACATAAGTTTATGTGTTTTCCCCTCAACAAAACAAACTCATTGGACAAACTCAGACTTATGTACACAATATGAGAGATCTGTTTGCGATACTAAGTTGCTATGTGAACAAATGTGATGTCACAACATAGATTTTTATGACTAATCTATTAAAAATGCATCAGGAAGAAGAAAAGGTTATTTCATCAGATAGCAATGTGAGGAAGTAAAATAAGAGACTTCCATTAAACTGTAGAAATTTTGTTTTGCTTTGATTTGCTTTAAATATTTGGTTGAATATGAATGTCTGTGTAAGCTTCCAGTTCATTTAGCCGCTTTTAAATAATCATAACATCCTCCTTTATTTTCCTTTTAATTTTCTTTACATTTTCTTCCATCATGAAATCTCTACTTTTGTTAAATTCACTGTACAGTTTAATAGGAGTTTAATATGATTTGATTAAGCTGATTGTCTTTAAAACAAATATGCTTCTAATCAAGTTCTCTAGTCACCCTTAAAACACTGCTCTCTTAGCCAGAAGGAAAGCTGTGTTTTGCATATAATGGTGATGTAAATCATAACCTCTTGTAGTGAGAGAGAGAGATACAGGTGAATTTAATATATTGTGATATGTAAAAGTTCTAACAATAGAGGGGACTGAATAAACAAGTGAAAGGCTTGATACATTTCTTTGATTATTGGCAATAAAGCAACGCCTCAAACTTTAAACTGTCAGCAACTTTAAGTGATCTATCCACAGCGCACTGTAATGTTACTGAAAAATAATTATATACAAGATATAATCACCTTTTGTTTTCTTTTAAGTGTGAGCAATTTCAACTGATTAAAAATTAGAACAGAAAAGGATTTACAACATCAAAGAAGAAAAGAGGCTTTTTTTTAAACATTGAGTTTTATGAAAAACGGACAAAAAATTTAAGCTAATTTACCTATGTTGTGTATTGCTACCTAGAACTTTAGAAACTGCTGATTATGCCACAACAGGATTGCTTTCTTGAAATGTTAAACTAACACAGATATAAAAATATTAAGATAAACTGAGTTTGAGTGAATGGTAATGAAATCCTTAAAACCACACACAGAGCAAGGAAACAGATGCATTTTGGTTAACCAGAAAGTTAATCAACTATGATAGAAGTAAATAAGATTTATCTTTATATCTGCCAGAGATTATTAAACATTTAAATATTCATTTTACTTCTTTAAATCAGGATTGTTGATGCATTACAAAATGGCACTAGATGCTCCCAAAGTGTTATTAAGAAAGCACGTATTATTTTCCATTTAGAAAAAAGTATTACCAGATTAGATTTCTTTGAACAACTTTTAAGGAAGGTAAGGTGTTCCTGTACACTAGTTAGTAACTCGGACTCCCTAATTTACTTTAGATCACATAAGAATTAGCTAGGTGGTGGACTTTTGCCAGTACTTACATCATAAAACCACCCCCTGCCTGGGTGTGATTGGAATTCTTCGCCTAAGACTGACCCTGAATTTAAAAAGGCAGTTGTAGGTTCTGCCTGAGGAGACCATAAAGTTGTAAAAAGTTTGGAGAGCAAAAGTTTGCACATCTAGCACATGCTAGAGTTGCTAATTCTTTACTTTCATGACTACCATTTCTTCCTAAAGAAAACAAGAACAAAGATCGCCATGCTGCATCTAAATGACCTTTATTTATCACTCCGTACTTTGCTTAATACACTAAGCACTTCCTTCACACCAACTATGATTCCCTACCATCCAATGCTGACACAAACCAGAGTGGAAGCAGTGGATTTCTCAGGGAGGGTCCCCAAGCGCAGAGCCACTTTGAGAACACTTCTACCTCCCTCAACATACTGTAGACCCTGCTGCTGGGAGAGCAGGATTAGAAATGGCATTTACCAGTGAATTCCCTAATGGTGTCTCCACCAGCCCGTTGCTTTTTTTGAATCATTTCTCACCTACCTGCAAGCTCTGGAGAGCAGCTACAGGAATTCACTACAAAGGTGAGCTCTACAAATGGAGAGGAGAAAACAGACATGACATACAGATACTCCTTTCATAGGCCCTCCATCCATCCTCTGTACAACTTAATCAAATTACGTACATTGTGCTCTGCCTTGGAACTTCCACCACTGCAAGGGACAGCAGAGAATCTGACTCTAAAGGATTATTAAGAACATTTTTAGTTTGTAGGAAAACAGGAATATCCCAAAGGCTTTCCAAGGATATATTTGGAATAAGAGCTGTAGGTTCCCATTTCTTAACACATCCTCACTTGCCACTGGCTCTCTCCAGAAGTTGGGTCCAAGTGGAATCTGCCAGCTTGCTACCCCCAGTCTTTTGGAGAGTTTCTTTGTAATTCCTTTCCCCTTAAGCTGCTTTGCTTGTGCTCACCTACCCCCTGGGGCTCACAGAGTACAAGCAGCCTCCTTCAGAGACCAGTGCCTACATTATTCCAAAGACTGCCTGAAGAGAAACGTTCATGCAGCAAGCCTCTATCACCCACAGCACAAGCACATTCCTTCCATGACATACAGGGCTCCATCAGTCTGGATTCAAAACATTCAGAACTAGTTATACATGCTCCAGAAGCCTTCAGCTACCAATCCCAAACATGCTTGGAAGCGCATAAAATTAATGTGAAACCTCTACTCCCAACCTGCCTCAGAAGCCAGCATGATTCTTTACAGGCTGTCCACACCTAGTCACTGTAAGTGTCCCAGGAAACTAATTTTTATTTTTTTTTCATTAGGGAAGGTGTTTTAATTGGAGGATGAATGAGATGAGCTGAAGCTAGCTAGAAAATACATTTCAACAAACAACAGTGCTTACAGCACAGAGCTCAGAAATTAAAAAACAGAGAACCAGAATGTAAACACTGAACAATCACAAGGCAAACATATTTTTACTCCGAGCAAATAAAAGAAATGATGGAGCATAAGGCCTTCATTAACTAAGCACTGTCTGTCAAAGTAAAATGCTGCTGAAACCTATGGCAGTACTAGCAAGGAAGAGTAGGTTACCGCTTTTTGCCCACAACAATCCATGTGAACGTGCCCAGCAAAAACTGCAATTAAATGCACTGAAGTCTAACTCAGCTCACCTCAGCAACACAGGAGGGGGAAGTTGTTTCACAAGTCCCTCAAAAACTTTTCTAGTGTAACATTTGTAAAGGAGCTGCAATCCGAAACTGGTCAATTATTAAAAGTACCACTAAAATAATATGTATTTATTCTGACAGCTTTTCAGAACAGCTTGTATATAAAACCCTGAAAGAATCACTTAACGATACATTTTTGTTCTTTTCACTTGAAAAAGTCTAGAAATTATTACATTAATATGTACAGGAATGTAAGGATCAGAGTTGCAAGACGCTGACACATAAACAGTAGCAAATAAACCCTCCAACCCCCCTCATTCTATGTAAAGGGCAGTGACCCTCTGCGACCAACAACTTGGGGCAAAACTGACAAACAGTTGCCATGATTTTGGGAGCAATGAGCTGCTTGGAGTTTTCAGCCAGCACGAAGTGTATTTACCAATTACTCCACAGCAATGTTTTAAGACTAGCAGTGATAACAGTGTTAGAAAAGCAGTTACCCCGTAGCGGTTACCCAATCAGAAAGCAGGTCACATCTCGTTAGCTGTATCATATACATTAAACGTCACAGATTCTCCATGGCTTAGCTGACAATTCAGGCATGTGTGTTTTATTTTATGATAACCTCATGTTCTCTTAAAGAATTACAATACAACAAACAGATCAATCTGACATCCTTTACCATGCTTCATGGCATGAATTTGGCAGATATTTGCCTCCGTCTGAAGCCATTCACTATAAAAGATTAATACTTTTTTAAAGTGTTTTCAGGGCACCACTAGTAAACTACTATGAAAAATTGCAGCACCAAGAATGTTTGCTGCACAAACACAGACACATGGGCAGAAATGCAGCCTGATTCAGTCCACACAGTTTTCACTTCAACAGACTAAAAAGTGTGCTTTATTTAACCACGTAAATAACAAGATGCAGCCTCCACTATTTTTTGTCTTTAAGTGACAAAAGTATTTCCCCTTCCCATTCAGCATATTCTTTGTGGTGGCTGATCTGGGTGTAGAAGCCAGGGTGTATAAACCACTAACAGATTATACAAAGCATAACCAACAGTGAATGTAGTTTACATTAATTGGGTACTTTTGACAGCTATATGATAAAGTCATGAACCGATCATCTCTCTCGCTAAAAGCAACTGCATTCTAAATGTAAACATGAATTTCTCTTGTCGGTCATCCTGAACATGTGTTCTTTAAGTGCAGCCTAGGAATAAGTTTTTAAAACTCTGCTCCTGTTTTCTGTTACCATTCATTTTTAATTTTAACGACTTTACAAAACAAAACCAGAGAAAGGTTCGTCTCTCCCCCTTAACCTGCAACATTTCTGAATTAGTTTTGTGCAAAAGCTCAAGCGATACCTTGCAATATTATAGCTATAAAATGCCAGCAGGACAGATCCTGAGCAAACAACACACTAAGGCAAAGAAATTCCCTGAGACCAGCGTTATAATCAATCCTGAAGTGCTGTACCGTAATTTCAAGATTTCAGCCTAAGCTGGTATCTCCTCAAAGAGTTGCTCTGCGTGGAAACATAATGAGGGATTACCCAATTAAACTACTAAATTAATTAGGGTTCGTGCCTGCATACACTGTACTGTCTAGTGGGACGCTTCAGCTGGAATTCGGGCTGAAACCTACCACGGTCCATGCACAGGAAAACAAGGCTGAGGGACTTACCTCCGTCCGCGACTGCAGCCTCTTGTTCATTTCATATATTCGGTACTCTGGTTGCACCATGTATGGTGTGTGTCTCCTATAAAATGGGCCAAAAGGAGAAGAATAGAAAGGGTCATGTGGTGTGCTGGACATCTTGCCTGCTTGCAGAGATTCAAGCTACACAGAGTATCATCAACATCCATACAGAGCACATGGGCTGTGTGTTCTTCACAGTACAAAGTAGCAGCGCGCACACACACACACATCCAGGCTGCACG